>NW_026939736.1:0-9412 GCF_032062105.1 Saccostrea cuccullata | reverse complement strand
CCTCTCAGCCCCTGATTTAAGGGGCCAGCCCTTTTTCCGAGGTATCAGTTGAAAGATCTTGGAATTCTATACTTTTTTTGTTCTACATGTTTTAACAAAATATTTCCAGGTAAAAAGATATCGTAGAAAAAGTGTCAAAAATTTCGAAATTCGCGATAGGACTTTTTTCGGCCCATAGCGAGCGCCGACGTGCGGCACTTCCGGAGAAAGAAAGTGATGTGTGACAAAAGAGCACACATTGCTCTATCATCGCTGAAAATCTCATGTTTCTGTCTTAAGGCATTTTCGAGAAAAGTGATGGACAATGAGACCCCCTGAAAATCACTAAATCGCGGAAATCTCAAAACCGGAAGTGACGTCATCAAAACAAAAAATTATATATCAGGTTTGTTTGATGTTCTATTAGTCCTGAAAGTTTCATGAAAATCTATCCAGCCGTTTTCGAGAAATCGCGTGCACAAAATCGGTAAGAAAAAAAAACAATAATAACTAGAGCCGAGCTCGTTGCAAAGCAACGAGTAGGTCTTCCGTCCGGTTTTGACCGGATGTGTCGAAAGAGACGTGAACAAAAGAAATCAATGAGCTTAGTAGTCTCCAGTGACTTTATAATTTCAATTTAGCATTAAAACCTTCAAAATAAGCTAATTTTGGCTACTTCCGGTTTGACCGGAAGTGACGTCGACGGACGGAAAATTAAGATTTAAAGCTTCCAGTGACACATGTTACTCAAAAACCTGTCAAGAACAGCAAAAATATGCTATCTTTGACTACTTCCGGTTTGACCGGAAGTGACGCCGCCGGACGTATTTTGACGACTCCATTAGATAACGTTTGACATTTTGAGTAACTTTGCTTCTTTGATGTATTACAAATTCTCAATACTTTTTGAGATATAAAGGAAAAACTTTCGTCCCCTTTTTGCCCTTTATTTTAGGGGCCAGCCCCTTATCGTTGATATTTTTCAAAAGATCCTGATATTCTCTACAACTTTTGTTCTATATGTCTTTACAAATTGTTAACATGTAAAAAGATATTGCAGAAAAGGTGTCAAAAATTTTTAAATATTCGATAGGACTTTTTTCAAGCCATAGCGAGCGCCAACGTGCGGCACTTCCGGGAAAAAAGAGTGGTGTGTGACAATAGAGCACACTTTGCTCTTTCATCACTGAAAATCTCAACTTTCTGTCGTAAGTAATTTTTGAGAAAAATGATGGACAATGAGACCCCCTGAAAAACACTAAATCGCGAAAATCTCAAAACCGGAAGTGACGTCATCAAAACAAAAAATTATATGTCAGCTTTGTTTGATGTTCTATCAGTCCTGAAAGTTTCATGAAAATTTATCCAGCCGTTTTCGAGAAATCGCGTGCACAAAATCGGTAAGAAAAAAAAACAATAATAATAATAATAATAAAAATAGTGGAAAAGAAACCTAAGAATAACAAGAAGGTCTTCCGCTGAAGACGGAAGACCTTAATAATAACTAGAGCAAAGCTCGTTGCAAAGCAACGAGTAGGTCTTCCGTCCGGTTTTGACCGGAAGTGCCGGAACAAAAAAAAAGCAATGAGCTAAGTATAGTCTCCAGTGACTTTATAATTTCAATTTTGCATCAAAACCTTCATAATAAGCCATTTTTTTGCTACTTCTGGTTTGACCGGAAGTGACGACGACGGACGGAAAAATTACTTTTTATGCTCCCAGAGACAAATGTAACCCAAAAACTTGTCAAGAACGGCAAATATACGAGTTTTTCGACTACTTCCGGTTTGGCCGGAAGTGACGACGCCGGACATATTTTGACGACTTCGATAGATTTAACTTGATATTTTGAACAACTTTGCTTCTTTGACGCATTACAAATTCTCAATAGTTTTTGAGATAAAAAGGAAAAAATTTCGGCCCCTCTAGGCCCTTAATTTTAAGGGCCAGCCCTTTTTTCGAGATGTCATTTGAAAGATCTTTGAATTCTACACTTCTTTTGTTCTACATGCTTTAACAAAATATTTCTAGGTAAAAAGTTATCGTAGAAAATGTGTTAAAAAATTTGAAATTCTTGATAGGACTATTTTCGGGCCATAGCGAGCGTCGGCACTTCGTACTTCCGGTGGTTGTGATATACGAAATTCACTTCTCCAAAGGTTGCTCTAGCATCACTAAAAAATTCATGCTTCTGTGTGAAGTGGTTTTTGAGAAAACTGCCGGACAAAGTGACCCTCTGAAAATCACTAAAACGCGGAAATCTCAAAACCGGAAGTGACGTCATCAAAACAAAAAAATATATATCTAGTTTTTTCCATGCCCTATCAGTCCTGAAAGTTTCATGAAAATCGAGCGAGCCGTTTTCGAGAACTCGCGTGCACAAAATCGGTAAGAAAAAAAACAATAATAATAATAATAATAATAATAAAAATAGTGGAAAAGAAACCTAAGAATAACAGTAAGGTCTTCCGCTGAAGACGGAAGACCTTAACTAGAGCCGAGCTCGTTGCAAAGCAACGAATAGGTCTTCCGTTGGAGCTACGGATAAGAAGACGTAACCTTGAGTCTAGGTCAAGCCACATTCTAAAGTTCTACAAGTTAAAATTTAAACCTTTTAAGAGAAGCAACTTGCAATGTTTAGCTAGGAAAAAGACTGTAAATGAATATATGTGACCTTGAACTTTCCAAGTGACCTTGAACTCTCCAAATGACCTTGATCTAAGCAATGACTAGCACTCGTTATAAAAATATTATCCATGTGTTACCGTCTGGAAAATTTCAAACATTTTATTTAGATATTCTTTCTGTCCATGCATCCACCCAAAAACATCTTATCCTTGGGGACTTTGAACTCGAATCAAGGTCACGTCCCACCCTGCATTATATCAGCAATGTTTCACTAGTAGAAAAATGGTAGCGAATTTACAGTTTCACTGTCACTAATCTTGACTCGTCCAAATGACTGGATATGTTCAGCCATGAGTTTTTTCTGACTATAATCGAGGCAAAATGATTCATTGGGTTCAACAAAATGTCGAGACTATAGCTCTACTTGTTTGTACTTATAACAAAGGAACAGAAAACTAGCCATTGCCATCAGACCAAAACTGTAGAAGGAGTAGCGTTTTAAAGGAATTTCACATACATTTCTATTTTTTGTAATCATGACAACACCGTTCATCGAAATCAAAAACGATGCACTTAATTATGTATCACATTGAAGTCTACTTGTTTGTCCAGTTATATTGAAATCAAACTAAAACTGTAGGAGGAGTGGCATTTTTAAGGAATTATATACGGAAATTTCTATTTTTACTATTTTTTAGTAACCATGGCAACACCGTTCATCGAAATCAAAAACGGATGCACGATATTTTGTATCTTAGTGAAGGCTACTTATGTGCCAAGCAATATTGAATTCAGACAAAAACTGTTGAAGACGTCGCATTTTAAAGCATTCAAAAACCGATGCACTATACTATGTATCTTAGAGATGTGTACTTGTGTGCCAAGTTATATTGAAATCAGACCAAAACGGTATGAAGAGTAGTATTTTGAAAAATTGTTTTTAGACAGACAGACAGCTAGACAGACGAACGGACGGCAGACACTTTACTATCGCATCCCACAGACAGGTGGGACAGATATTTATATATCGAAAATACCAAATTAAATAAAGACATCATTTTTAAAGCATTAAATCGTAGCAAAAAAGAAAATATCAATGGATGCGACACTTTTCAGACGAGGGAAGAGATATGAACCTCTCATAAATACGGTACACATGTATCAGATCATTGCACGTCGGCAATCTAAAATGACACATATTATTTTTTTTCTTTGTACATGTGTATAACTTAACCCCCCCCTAATTTCTTAAAAAATGCACAAAACATAAACCATATATAAAATGAAATCATGATCATGTCCCGCTGCAGATTCCAACCCGGGACAAAAAGATGAACACCTCTGTCCGCAAGTCTAAAATGGTTTTAGAGGATGACGTAAATAAGGAAAAACATTTGATTAATGCTTGAAAGCATGGCTACATATAAAGGTGGCAGCTGAAAATATGATAACTACAAGAAATTGGGGATCTAACAATTATGACTGACGTGTAGAATATGATTGATAGTTTCTTGGGTATGCCAAAGTATCAAAGATTGTTGGAAACGTGGGAAAAATAATTAAAGCTTTAAATGACCCAACAAACTTGACGGCGATATATGAATGCCATGGTTCGGATTCAGGAAGTTTTTCCCAGAGATGAAGGATCAACATCAAATGTTTTATTACTTTAAATGATGTAACTTCTAACTCACTTCACAATGTCACCGAATTGTTTGTTTGTTTTTTTTTTCCAAAGTTCGACCAGGATTATGACAAAAAAGAACAGACTTTACATAATTCATGCAGTTTTCATTTCATTCAATAGAATAGTCCAGAAAAAGGGTGCAAAAACCTACACGTGACATTTTGGCGCGAAATAATAGCGTCATCCCTTACCTAGAAGACAAATGGACTAATCCAGTAGTATACATGTAGAAACGCAGAAAAAAAGGTCAAACGGACATATATCCGTATAAGAACTCGCATGAAATTAATATATGCTAGCAAAAGGCTAGAGAAAATAAATACTTCAATGTATTGTATTAGCAATAAGTTTATTTTTCTGCTAACAGAATAGATAACTGTTGTTGCTGAAATGTATGTAACAAATCCGATGATAATCAGCATGCACAAAATTTTGCTGGCTGTGACCTCTTGGAACCCTATTGATCCTTAGCGTGACGTCAGGCAATAAAAGGCTTTCAGTTTGAAGAAATATTTCAAAAACTTTTCCGCAATAAATATACAGTTATTACTAGCTTACTCTAAAGTCTTTTATCGTACATAATTATGTACTAGCGTACTCTGTTTAGTAGGACCGTTTTTTTCAGTGGGTGGCTCAGTACAACTCTCCTGTCAGTTATTTTTTTTTCTGCAGCTATACTGTGTATGAAGTTTGATTATTTTTAAAAATATCTTGGTTAGTTTGCTTGAAACTGAGCTTTGAACTTAGCTAAAGGCAAAGTGTGACGGAAGGAGATAAGGCAGGATGGAAGACGTCCGACATGACAAACATTATATCCCAAGCCATATTCATGGCGGGGCATAGAATGATTATTGGTTTACATAAAGAAATAGGTTGTGACTTTCTTTCGGAATTCAACACCAGCCTTAACCTATATGTATATACGCATGTACAAAACAAATCAACCAACTAACATTCTCGGCTCATGCAGAAGGAAGACATTGTATATTCATTTTAAACATGTTAAAGGGGGGGGGGGTACTTATAGTGATGAGAGGAAATTTAACCACGTGTCGGTCCATGAAACATGAAAGATTATTTTTGGAATGTTTGTATACAACAGCGTGGCTTTCTTTGAACTAAATTAGAATTTATTGAAATATTTAAAAATAATTCTTTCAGGGACGCCGTGATATATTTGGTAGTCTCTGTAATAACTGTTCGGATATAGCACAAGCCTTTAGATCGCTTAGAAAAAAAAAATTGAGGTGTTGGAAAAAAATACACACAATTTTTTTTTCTAAGCGATCTAAAGGCCTGTGGGATATAGTGTCTTTTGAAGGTACAACACCTTTTTCTTTTAATATTACCAAAGGATTTGCTGATCCTTTTTTTTCCGTATAGTCGAAATGCATGGGAGAAGGGAAAAAAACGTATGTGGATTAATCAAATACAAATTGATGCGTTGTGTTTTTACAGGCACGTAGCATCGTTTTTGAAAGTGGGGGGGGGCAACCTGAGAAAAAAATTTTTTTACTTACCTGAAAAAATGTTGACAAGCAAAAAAAAAAAAATATATCAAATTAAAAGTTGTCCAAAGTCGAAAATCCTATTTCGTGGGGATGGGGGGGGGGGGGGGGGGGTAGTGTGTGGGAACTTTTTTATATTCAAGACCAACTTTCTTGAAATTCAAACTTTTAGGGGTAAATTCTCTCTTTATAACTCTCTCACTGTGCTGAAATGTGGGGGGGGGGGATCCGCCAATGAAGCGATCTAAAGCCCTGTGGGATATAGTGTCTTTCAGTATACATTTCCTATAGTAAAGGTAATGTCGGGAGAAAATGCATGGGGGGAAAAAACCCCCCTGGATTAATCCCCAAATTACTACGTGTTTTTTAATCTAAATAGACACGTTTTTTTTTTCTTCTCGTTTTCCTTTTTTGTAAAATGCCGTTTGCTTTGTTTAAAAACTTTTTCCTACGCGTTACCAATGTGAGAAGAGAAAACAAGACGTCCTCAAACAATTTATTTCTAATGATGAAAACACCGAATGACGATGAGGATAACTAAGGTGAAATTATTTACTGAGACCCTTGTATCTACATTTCATGTCATCAACATTAACAATGACTGACCGGGAGGACGTTTGGTAAAGAATTAAAATTGATGTTTTATCGTCGAGATACTGGTTAATGATAAATAGCATTAACGAATTTTCAATTTTTTAAAAATCGTATTCTTAAACTCTGGATGTATATATTTTGGCCGTTATTCTAGGCAAAGTGCATTCATGTATATTTATACTTACATCGACTGAACATGTACAAGCATGTCAAAACGTGCAATGTTGAGATATTCTGTTTATTCAACGAAAAAGTATATTATTTTTGTTCAATAACATTTTAAAGTTTAGTAGCAAATGACTGCATACTCAAAAGTGCTTAATTTAACGTTGGATGTTTTCCCGTGAATTAGAAACGTCACCTCCACTTACAACTAACATGCATGCGTAAATGTAAGTTTAATATTCATAAAACAATATCCACCTCGATAAAAACAGGGGGGGGATTCCAAACCAAGCTAGTGTTTATTCGGCTATCAAAATACATAAAACTTACAATGAATAAATGTACAAGCGATTACGATTGATTTAAACAAGCTGAAATAGAGTGAAATGAAATGATATGAAAGAAACGACATATTTTAAACCCAATTTTCCATTTGTAACTATCGGAGTACACAATGCATGGATTTTCATATATGCCCACTGTTCTCTGCAACCACGTGCTTGTAAACGAGGACTGGGCAACACAACTTTAGACACAAAGTGACCAAGCTGGATATAACCTGTTTGCTATACCGGTATTACAAATACCTGAACAATAGTATATTGTAAATAACTTTTTATGTTCAATGTTTATTTAATCTTTTAAAAAATGATACCTCGGTAAATGGAGAAACAAAAGAGTGATCATGGTAAAAATAAAACGTACATATACAATATTACCTATCACTATCCATCACTAATTATAATTATTTGCCGAAGCCCCTTCTCAATTACAATTGAAATAAAATACATTAACACAGAATAGAGTTTTTTTTATTTTGCGAGAACAGGCCAAGAATAGAAAGCGAACACAGTTCAAAATGATTTTATGCACCAGTGTTTGGAATTACGATTAAATATGAAAGATGGGTAAAATAATCTTATTGAATCGCGATGTAATTAAAAACACAGTTTTCTATTAATTGTTAGGTCTTTCTACACAATGGTCTAATACAATAACAAACACTTGCTTTGTTTATTTTGCGAGAACAGGCCAAAGAAAGCGAACACAGTTCAAAATGATTTTATGCACCAGTGTTTGGAATTACGATTAAATATGAAAGATGGGTAAAATAATCTTATTGAAACGCGATGTAATTAAAAACACAGTTTTCTATTAATTGTTAGGTCTTTCTACACAATGGTCTAATACAATCACAAACACTTGCTTTGTTTATGTCCACAGGTGCCTGGTACACTCATGATCTACATGTAGATCGACAGCGTGGGATTTGCGGCTTTGATTACGTAACTGTAAAACATCTCGCTGAACAATGGGATCGTAATATGTATACAACTAATGATCGTGAATTATTCAATGTATAAAGTTTAAGATTAATTATATAGTTTGTTACAATGATAAACGTAGAAAGGTAGATTTTATATCTTCCGCTTTTAAAGACGTGTTCACTATAAAACTAATTAAATTTTATAAAGAAAAATAGAAAAAGTAGTTGTAATACATGATTTAATAGTTAATCATAAAACACGTTTAAAACCTTATTTTGAAGAAAATCAACATAAAATACCGTAGGGTAATATTATTTACAGCAAGTTATACACATGATGAGGTCAGATTTACTTGCCGAATGAAAACGCTACATGTTTACCTGACCTGCTTTCGACTGCATATTATGCAAGAACCCCGGTATTTTCGAACAAATAAACATTCCTATCAGATCAAAAGGGTGTTAAAGAACAATTTTGCTCGATATATCTAGATCGAAATATTTACCGTTTTTGAGTTATAAAGCAAAAACTTTCAAGCTCCAGAGATCCCTTATTTTAGGGGCCAGCCCCTTTTCTATAGTATTAAATGAAAGCCCTTGCAATTATGCACAACTTCTGTTCAACATGTCTTAACAAAATATTTTTAGTTTTCAAGATAAAAAGGAAAACATGTGTAAATTTTCGCACTTTTAGGCGTTCTATTTTTTGACCCTGTATAGCGCCATTTTGAATAGAGAAATCGAAAAACAAAAACCGATGTGCACAACTTCAATCCTTCTGTTATCTAAAACCAGTAAAATTTCTGCTCCAGCTCTAGTGGTCTCTGAGCCTTTGTCTGGAAATGAAAGCCTATAATTTTTCGTTTAAAGGGAAATAACTCAAAACCGGAAGTGACTTTTTGAAATTATTGACAACATTCTGATAGAGTTTATTACCGTCTATAATGTCTGATAATTTGAACAAAATCCATTAAAAAATGAGCGAGATACGAGGCCTCAAAGTTGGCGTCTAGGAAGAAAAAAAAAAAGAATAATAAGAACTAGTGCTAATTGTAACGGGGACCGTTACAGATGTTCCCCAAACGCTCCCCAACTCGCTTTTGGTGCCATATTCCCTGGAAGCTTCATTAAATAAAACAAACTCGATGCATTTGAAACTTAAAAACGTTTACCCAGAAGTGTACGAAGTTCATTCAAATTTTAGCATTGGACGCCTGCGCATGTGAATGCATGTGCGTAATGACCATATCATCTTGTCTACACAATCTATATATTTTAATATACTTAATATTAAAGTATTTAATCCAAAAGTATTAAAAAGATACGCTCATTCAAGTGTTTTTTTGATTTTGCTCATTTCACGTGCACGCACGTGCAGACATGAGCATGGTGACCATACCTTTTTGTTACATCTATCTATGTTCTAAATCCCACCCCGTTTAGTTGAAAACCAAGGGAGTTATAGCTGTTTAAAGTTTCAGCCAATCAGAATGCAGCGCACGTACATGCACGTGTATGCATGTGCATGGTGACCATATTTTCTTGTAGTAGTCCAGTATATCTATCTATGTTCCAAATACCATC
>NW_026939735.1:0-9322 GCF_032062105.1 Saccostrea cuccullata | reverse complement strand
CATTTCATAAAAGTATCGTGTTCCTTGACATAAAGTTTAATAAAGAAACAAGGTTCTCAGATATCGACTATGTGAAGTTTATTTTTGAGAATTCAAAAGCGATATTACGTATTACTGTTTATTTTATTGTTACTTTATGAAGGTTGAACGAGCTAGTCATATTAAAACCATGGTGATCAAAAACATTAGAAAATACTTTGAAAACAAATTCAAAATCCAATCAGAAAACAATATCAGAGACATAGGAATCAAAGGAGAAGAATGCTTAATCTTAAGATCTGAATTATACACAACAAACATCACCTGCTCTAGCAGTCTGTAAAAATACGCATTATGATTCTTTTTAAATCAAATCAAAGTAAAAAACGCATTCATTGAGCCGTTGACGGCGAAAGAAACTCCCTTATTATAATAAATTGCCAATCCTTTCAACATATGAATGAATGATATGTCCTCCAAATTACGCCAAATCACTTTTTTTTTATATAAAAGAAACAGTGATCATGTTTTTCCATATGAATTAACTCCTAATAACTTGGGGAAAAATAAGCCGCTTAATATCACAAAATTGTTTTTTAAAGGTAAGAATCCTAGAGCAAAAAAAAAGTTATTCATTTTTTCCAAATTACGAGTATATATGAAATATGACTTTATTCAAACAGTACTCAAAGTCAAAGTCCATTTATACAATAAGAATCAGGAGCAGAGCAAGGACGAGTCTTTACAAATAGCAGAGGAGGGATCAGGTGCCATCGAGAAATAAGCATCCACTGAAGACCGGACAATATATAGAATCACTGTTTAATTTGTTGTGTACAGGGTGTTTCACAATATATGTCACACACCTAAAGACAGATAGATGAATGATAACAAAAGCTACATATTCATTTTATCTATCATTTAAATCAGCATATATTCAAAATTATTTTTATTGAGTAAGAAGTATGCAACACTCTCCATTTTAGTTACTATGACAACGAATTACACAATGTTATTCTCCAAGTGTTTTGCCAACATTGTCCTAAATAACTTAAGAGACTAATGCTTATAAATTTCTGACCACTGTTTTGTAAGCTTCACAGGACACTTGAGATTTTCCTTGTTTTATATCTGGCTTTTTAAAACCCCAAAGTGCATATCTATTTTTTTAAGTTACATTTAAATAAATGTGTCGTTTCAGAACTACCGGTATGTGTTAATTAGTGTCCACTTCTTTCACTTTTCTTTTCAGTAGTTCTTGCAAACTTTAACCGAATCTGAACGTCAATTGGCTTTAAATGCTGAAATCTTGTATGCAGACACACTTAACACAAATATAAGATTCCTAAATACACTAGATACACTTACCGGCATTGCTACAATCCATTTCACTTAACTCAGATCTAACTTTCATGAGGTTTTCTCAATGAATGACGTCACTTTGATTTTGTTCTCATCTCTTCTTGATATTTTTAAGGGGGAGGTGCAGGATTTAAGGTAAGGTTTGCGTTAACAGGGAGATAACTCTTGCGAATCACCAAAGCGTTTGAAACAGGCGACTTTAAACCAGCGATGCTAAGCATGTCGGTAACGAATTTCCTCTGTCATACTTGATGTTTGTTGTCACTTATTGTTAGGACTAAAAACAAAGGACGTTTTCAGGAGAAAGTCTTATAACAAAACAAAGCATAGGAATCTTAGAAGCATTTTAGATTAGCATGATGCATGTGGATGAACCAATAAAGGAGGACTTGTTTATTTTCGATACGGAACGTGGCAAGTTGCACGACCATTCCGATCAGAAGAAAGTCATTGACGCATTGTGCTGTTGTGTATTTCTCGCTTCACCACTACACTAAAATTTTAATTGAGAATGGGAAAGAAAAAAGACAAAACGTGGGAGTATCCTGTAAAGTATTATGCTTTATGCAGTCCGAACAGGGAAGAAAAGTCACGGTGCATTTGACCAAGTCCAATGATGATGTTAACAGTTTGATTGTTGATAGTATTTTCATCAGGTAATTATTTAACTATTCATTTTACTGAAAGTTATGAATGATCTACTGACTACGGTTTTAAAAACGATGAATAAACAGTACAAGGATGTCAGGATGTGACTAATATCCCAACATTGCCCAAAAATAAATAGGCATTCATTCAAGAAATTATGAAAAATAAAATCCTTGCTTTTTAGGCCTAATATTTGTAACATTATTGGAACAGGTATTCAATTGTTCAAGTTACCTTTTTAAATGAGGTTTGATTTTATTTAATATCTCATTTTCTAATTATTAAAAAAGAGATACAGATTGTGCATGCCAAGAACATTAATTTTCTTGATCAAGCATTTGCATTTCACTAATTCAATGATTTCAATCTGTGAATTTTACAATAATTTAATATTTGATTCTTCATTGATTATATTGGAAATTTATTCATTTCATTGAGTGAATGAAACTCAGTGCAATTTCTTATGCAATTCCAAAAATGCAATTCCTTAAATGTTATTGTAAAAATGAACACATATAATTTCAGATCATGGGTCATTAATTGGAATAGATAAGAACAAAAAAAGTACTTCAGTGTTTCCTTTAAAGATTTGTGCCATCAATCAAAGTAGAGTTTATCCCATATCAGCTCAAGAATATTAAAGAAAGTTGGATGGATCAAGCTAAGATGTTGAACCAGACGTGGCAAAATTAATGGAGATTTGGAGAAGAACTTCTGACTTGTTATACCCATTATGCATATTTTTATATCTCTATAGATTATAGAAGAAAATTTAATGTTCAACAACATCTTATCTAGTATATACATGCTGTTTTCCATATATTTAGAAAATATGTGTTTGTGATGATTGCAGTGCATGCTCTGTTTGTCCATCTTTGAATTTGTTTGTAAAATTGCAAGGAAAATAATACATGAACAATTAAGATTAATATTTTTATTCATTAAAATTTGTTCTTACCAGGACCTTATATGCTCAAATAAATATTTCTGAAAACTGATGAGTTTTGTACATAAAGCTGCAGTGAACATGTATAATTATATCTACTGCAACAGTTAAAAACATGATACTTGGAAATTTTAAGGTTCTTAATTTAGTAGGAATATGATAAGACCAGTTTAGTAATCTACTAAAATTAAAATCTTTCACAAATACATGTAGTTTATTTTAAAATTGTTTATATTTATAATCTTTTAATTTTTTTCTGTATTTTGATTTTAAAAAGGAGAAAATTTTGTTATATTTAAATTATTATTTCATGGATATCAAGGAGATATATCTATAACTGTAGCATTGTTTCTTTTTCCCTGTTCTTGACAAATATTTATGACAGTGTTATGTCATTTTGCAGAATTTGCCTTTTCTCTGAAATCAGAAGTACTCTGTAAACTCATTAAAGTATGAATTGATCTCACTTAGAATTCATCTTTATTTTGTTCTGTCATATATTTCAATTTAGATTCTCAGACTACCTAATCCAATGATTGAGCTAATGTCCATGAAGTGTAGAAATAGGCCATCTTTAAAAAATGTTTGGTTGTTGGCCTCTCCAGACCGACTGACTAAAATGATCAGACTGAAAACTTTTTTTCAATGCAGGGCCGTATTTTTTTTCTTTTTATGCCTCTTATCCCCCTTAAAAAATGTTGTTGAAGATTTTCTCACCTACTGACCTAATAATTTTACCCTGAGTCAAGAGAGGGCAAACAAACATTGCTTTAAAGATAGCATTTCTACTCTTCGAAGTAAAGAAATCATTTGATTATAAAAACAGCAGCTTCATGGATGCAATGCTTACAACATTTCACTCAAAAAATGGCATACATGTATAATGACAGTCACCAGCCATAACCGAATAAAGATATTTTGCTACAAAGATGTCTAGAATTTACTACATGTTGGAATAACTAAATCAGCATGAGGTAAAATTCCTAGGCTTTTAACTGGTTTAGTTGCAACATGTTCTGAGGTATGTTTACAGGGGCATAGCAACAGGGGGCCCCCACCCCCCCCCCCCACCCCCCCCACTTTTTTTCCCAACCTTACTTATACTATAGGAAATCTTAATCTTAATTGAAAACCGGGTTGGCCCCCCCCCCCACCTTTAGTGATGTACCAAAAATGTAGTATACGAATTGGTACTGAAAGAAGTTGACACTGAGAAAAAGTTAACACCCCCCTCCCCCCACGAAATAGGATTTTCAGCTTTGGGCAAATTTTTACTTTTTTTTTTGCTTGTCAACTTTTTCAGGTAACTTTTCTGGCTGCCTCCCCCCCCCCCCCCCACACTTTCAAAAATGATGCTACGCCACTGGTTTATATACATATTCATGTACTTCTAAAGGTCAGTTGCAGTATAATTCATGGACAATTTCATCAGAATATTCAGAAGTAAAGACTGCCATAAATACTAGAGTTCTTCCATGGAATAAATTTTTAGACCATCATATAGCACAGGAGGAGTTTTATTTTGAATATTTTTGGCCAGTTTATGCCTTAAAACAATATCAAAAATAACATTTAGTCTTTAACATTCACCATGACAAGGTGATATTAATGTTGTCTTTAAAAGTGTAGAAAAATCCTGATTTTCATGTTCCGAACTCATAATATAGCCCCTGTTTCCATGGAAATAATATTGGGGACATACATATTTTTTTAGTTCAAATTAATGAAAATGATCAAATTGATAACTTCATGGATTTTGATGGAATCGTTAGATATGTAAAACGTTGATTTTTATATTTTTGTTGCCATGGCAACGGTTTCACTTTATCAAGGGAAATTGAAAAATCTTCTTTTTTACCCAAATTTTCACATTTTTGATAACGGAAAATTAAAAATTAAATAATAGAAGCATGAATTATATTAATTCAGGTCATTTTAATTATAAAAGTTTGATAATTTATAAAATAAATCACTATTTTCAATGAAAATAATATTCGAGGTGCAATTTGAAATACGTTAAATTTGGCGTCTTTTACTAAAAAAATGGGACGGGCAATATCTTTGAAAATCGTATTAAATGATGAAGCTAATCTCCCTGAATAAATTGACATATGGCATGTGTGCATATTAAAAAAAATAAAAGTTGGAGGGAGACGCAAACCTTACCTTAAATGTCTTTCATCTTACATTATAATTTAGTTCAAACTCTCTAATCATTCTTGATGATATGAAAACTAGAAATGTACAGCAATTCCTGGTCTGGATACTTTTCATCATCACACTCTGTACAATATTTAGAATATCGTTCTCATAATAAAAGTTTACAACAAATTTTTGCTGCAAATTTTACTCCATTTTTGGAGCAGCTGAAATTATGACATCACTGAGTATATCATCAGTTACTTCATGGTATATAACAATTTCCCTGATACTTTGTAATATCATAATTTTAGATCAATATGCTTCCCTATAGTGTTTTGGTATTTTTGATATCATGCTCAATATTCAGATTACGCCCATTTAGATGTGTGACATATATTGTGAAACACCCTGTATGCTTGATATATTATCGACAGAATGGAATTTGCAGTTTTTCCCAAGTCTCTTGTTTTATACCAATTTATAGGTCTTTGTTATATCTTGAAAAGTTGGAGGATTCATATATGAAGTGGACCACTATATATATGTACCCTCCAACTTTGATTAAATATTCTTCTCGGCTTTAATATTTGAGGGTGGAAGAAAATTGAAAGTAATCGATTATCAATCGATTACATTGTCTTAAGTAATCGATTACAATCGATTACTGGACAAAACTAACTGTAGTCGATTATTAATCGATTACACAAAATTCCTTTAAGTAATCGATTATTAATCGATTACATTTTCCAGTAATTGTGTCCATGCCTGATAGTGGTCGGGATGTCCGCCTGTTACGCTTTGGGTTACCCATCTCTTATCTGCAACTCGTCTTATACCACTAAATAAAATTTAATGAGACTTTCACATATTCTTTGTTACTTATAGTGTCAGAGTGCACCTCCTATTTTACTTTTTGATCCGACATATATTTTGGATTTCCCGTAACAAAACATAGACGCTGTCATACATGGGTATCTATTTCTTATCCGTAACTCCTCCCATATAACTGAATAAAATTTTATGATACTTTTACAGATTCTTTATTACATAAGGCCATTATGTATGTCCTAATAACTACTTGATCTCCCAGAGCAAAACATTGGCGTTGCTATTATAATCATATGGGAGGTCGGGGGTATCATTTCATTTCGTAGTGCATACATGCAGTATCTTTAGTTTTATACTGAATTTGATTACGGAAGGTTCTGACTGCATGATCATGATCAATACATAGGGCTGAAGGCGTGTGTGACCGGTCGCCAGGGGATGCTTACTCCTCCAAGGCACCTGATCCCACCTCTGGAATTTCAACGAGTCTGTGTTTTATGCCCTCATTATAGATGTGTATTGTCTGTGGATAACAGGGACGTCTTTAAATTTCAGAGGTGGGATAGGGTGCTATGAAAGAGTAAGTATCCCCTGACTCAAACAATCAGTAATTTGGAATTTGTCAAAACAATAACGAACACACAAGTTTATCGTAATTGAGAAATGCAAGTTTCCGTCAATGGTTCTCATTTCCTACACCCATACCATCCTTTTTTTCTCATCCATCGTTTTGATTGGAGAATTTGGAGGGCAGAATTCTATTTCCAAACAGGTTATTAAAAATACCTACAATATTGTCTGTGAAAATACATAAATCAAACCATATATCTGTAGTTATATTTGACACGTGTAAATGTGTATCACATTTCTTTATTTCTCCCATAAACCTGATATTCTGAAGTAACTTTGCCACTTTTTGTAGATATTCATCAGGACGATATTGACTTTTTCTGAAACGATTCTCAGAAAATATGTTAAATTACACACCTTTTTGGGACTTCTTACAATCGGCTTATAAAAGCATTCTTGGGTGAAATGGGTTTCAAAATTGTCCAAGAAAAAGACCAATTTGTCTTATAGAGGGGATGACTAAAGTACTATTAAAGAGTGTTGCACAAAGGGGGGAAATCTTTTAAATCCTCAAGTACAACGGGTCCATGATCAGTCATTTAAATTATCAACTCCGAGAAATGCAGATTCAAATTTGTTCAAATCTTGATCCATTGCATCGAATGAAACCACTGGAAAATTTTCTGAAGGAAACAGATGTAGATATCTAAATAATGATATCAATATGCAATTATCCTGAAGTAGTGCATATTCAAGTCTGTTCACAATAACAAGACAATAAATCTTTACTTGAAAATATAGAAGAATAAAACCTGTCAAAGTCTTATGTAGACCCTTTTTCTTTTATTTCCCGATCATGACAAGTTGCACACGGCGGGTGTGACCGGTCGGCATTTATTTAATTTATTTACTTTATTTACTTTTACTTTTTACTTTTATTTAATTTATTTATTTACAAATTTAAATTTAAATGAAATGAACCTGGTTACCTGGGGAAGGATGGGAACTCAATAGGGTATCAATATTTCATATGGGATTTAACGGACAAAAATATGTAAAGGATGAATTTTATAGCTACCCAAGTTTTCTCTATATAACCAGGGTTGCTAAACAGCGAAGCTGTTTATAAAAAGCGTAAACTGCTCCAACCCAGGTTATACCATTATAACTTGGGTAGCTGTTAAATTCATTCCAAACGATTTAATTTTCCATTAAGATGTATTATAATTAATTGAAACATATGGAGAAAACGAATAGTATTCAACATCAAAAGTCTATTAAACAATACAAATTAGAATCAGAGCAAACAGGGACCTCCAAAACCTCGGAGGTGGGATCAGGTGCCATGGAGGAGTAAGCATCTGCTGCCGACCGGTCACACCCGCCGTGTGCAACTTGTCATGATCGGGAAATAAAAGAAAAATTCGTCGTCGATTCAGTGTATACAGCTCAACACACTTTTTAAGCTCACATGGTTTTTCGCACAAATTAAGGTCACATTCTTTTTGCAATAAAATTAACATTTCCGACCTTCAATACGAGACATAGCTCTAATATGTTTTTAATATCTCAAGCTAAAGGTACATAATTTTTAGATTAATTATCTTGGAGATTCAAGAAGAGTGTCTGGGAGATCTCCACTTGAAGATATGTTTCATATACTTAGACGACTTGATTATCTTTTCAAGAACTTTTGAGGAGCATTTAGAGAGACTGAGCCAAGTTTTACCAGGATTAGGAAGTATGGATTAAAGCTCTCACCAAAGAAGTGTGCATTCCTAATGGACAAGGTCAAGTCATCAGCCACATAGTTTCAGAAGAAGGTGTTCAGGCAGACCCAAACAAAATCGAGAAAGTGAGGAATTGACCAACGCCTAAGAACCCTGAGGATGTAAGATCTTTCCTAGGCTTCGTAGGATATTACAGGAAGATTATTAAGAATTTTTCCAAAATTGCCCGCCCCCTGATAGATGTTATGGCTACTGGTAAGAAGAGTCACAACCCCAGTACCAAGCAGCTTTACAAGTGGAAATGGGATCAAGAACAGGAGACAGCATTCTCTGCTTTGAAGGACAAACTAACATCTCCACCTGTCCTTGGTTACCCAGACTTTACCAAGCCAATCGAGCTCCACACAGAGGCGTGCGGTACAGGGTTGGGTGCGGTTCTCTACCAGAACCAAGATGGACATGACCGGGTAATTGCCTACGCCAGCCGAGGGTTAACAAAATCCGAGCGGAACTATCCCACACACAAATTAGAGTTCCTCGCTCTGAAGTGGGCCATCACTGAAAAGTTTTTGGACTATCTTATGGCAACACCTTCTCCGTTTTTACAGATAACAACCCTTTGACCTATGTCCTGACTACGGCTAAGCTTGATGCTACTGGTCATCGCTGGATAGCAGCTCTATCAGCCTATAATTTAACCATCACATATAAGCCAGGCAAGAACAATGCTGATGCTGATAGACTCTCCAGACTACCAAAGGTCATAGACTGCGACACAGTAAAAGCCATTTGTGATTTACAGCAAGGCCAACCTCTTATTGAGTCACTGCCAGTGACCATGGCATCCTGTGAACAGCTACAGCCTTCAGATACTGATCCTTTCCAGCGTATTGATCTACATGATGTACAGAAAAGAGATGTTACCATATCTACCCGGAAAGAGCATGTCAGAAATGGCACCCGGCCCAAGAAAGATACCATGACTACAGATCAAGACAAGATCTTGTACAAGAATTTCAAGAAGCTTAGGATTGTAGATAATTTATTAGTCAGAGTCACCAGTGCTGACGATAAGAAACATCAACAGGTTCTTGTATCTCCAGAAGTTGTTCCTATT
>NW_026939734.1:0-95118 GCF_032062105.1 Saccostrea cuccullata | reverse complement strand
ATGAGGTCGTTGATATCCCCTTAACATCCACTTATATATAGTAGCCTGCCTCGGATTAAAAGATTGATAGTACCCGGAACATGTTCTTAACTATTGATTAAGTTGGAAGATGTAAATATTATAACAGCTGATAGCGGGATAATACGACATATAAATGAGGAGAGTTGGCGATGGAAAGGTGAAAGTCATTTGGTTTGTCATAAAATTTAGTTGCTAGTCGGCTCATCATTTATAGTCGATATAATATCTACACATTAGACAGATGTTGCAGACTCATTGCTGTCCTTTATTTTACTGATGTGCTTGTATATCGAATCAACATTTGACTGAAAGCAACTATTATTCATTGATGAAGCATCGTCGATAAATCTAAGTCTAGTCGAGGGGGCACAGCAAATGTTTTTTTTCTTTTCTTTTCTTTTTTCGTATTTTAACTCTACTTCATAAGATTAAAAATCAGGTCAGCTAACAAAAAAGTGCAAGTCTTGCCACTCGGAATTCCAACATTTTGATAGAAGACTTGGTCTCGGAAGACTACATAAATGTTGCCAATTCCTTTACACATCCCATTCAAAGTATTGAGTATTAATGCAGAATCAAAGAGACTTTAATCAAATAATTATGTTGATGACCTAACAAAAGATGGGTAAATCTCCAACTTCCTTTTCCTATAAAGCAGTTGTCTAATTTTAAATACTGTATACCATAAAGAACGACTGTAAAAAGTGTAGAAAAGTAGTAGCATTTATAACCTTGAGTTATGAACTTGTTTTGAATATTACAGATCCTGACAGTTACCTGTTTTAGACGTTAATTAAGAAATATGTATTATAATGCTAAGAAAATGAAGAAATAATATATTGATATATCTTAATTTCAGTCCAAGGAAACTTGATATTTTAAACAGAAGTTTTTAATTTGAAGTAGTTTGTCTGATGCCACAGGAATAACAACTTGTTATGCTAATAAATCCTCATGTGTTATATGGAAGCTAACATACCATTCATCATAAAAAGTAAAAAGCTCACACTCTCTAGTTGATATATTTCATTTATAGATATATGCATATAAATTTAGATAATCATTATGTGTTTGAAGACAAAGCGCTTTAGGGTGTTTTACGATGTTTTCCAAAGAGCCGCACGTTAACATATCAGCTTCATCTTTGAAGATAATAAGATGTAAGGAATAGTCAGCTGCATTTGATTTGGTTATTGTTACAGTAATTTTTTTTCTGATAAAACTTTCAAAAGGGGATCAAAATTTCCAAATTTCATTCAATGACTATTTGCTCGTTTTATTCTATGATAAATCGATTATTAAGTTGGCCCTTAAAAGTAGTTTTAGAACTTTATTTACACACATATATTTTGAGTTATCTTCGAAATACAAATGAAGATTTCTACATGGAATTCAAATGGACTCGAGAAAATTCATACAATATCAAAATGTAAACTTTTTAAAGAAGATTACGCGAATATAACGTTATCAAAAAACAAGCTCTTAAATTTTTAAATACAAATTGGAACAGTTCGTAAGGAGAAATCACAATCATATTAACTTACTTTGAAAATCAGCTCTACTTATCAACGTGATATTTACAAACACAGTGATGGCCCCAAATTAACAGAAAACAGAAATACGATAGAAACTATTTTCTTGGAAAGATTTGATGTCACAATTTGCATTTGAATCATCATCTTTTACTGCTGGCTCATGTCAAAAATTACATATTTCTCAAATAAGGATGTAGTAGCTTTGATAGTGGGAGCTTTGTCGAATATATGTAAATCAACACGCTTGAAGAAAGGTATGATTAAAAGGATTATATTGATCTTTATCAGGAACTGACTAATATTGATGGATGATAAATCATGTTGAAACTATATTTGTTAGATGAAAGTCATAACATTTAACCAGCATTACTCCATTCTTAAACAATTCAAACAATAACTACTCGAGAAAAGGAAAAGAGTGTTTTTTGTTCAATTTGATACATTGAATGAAAAGTTACTTACTTTCTGAATAGAAGTGACAAGAATTCTTAACAAAGGTTAATGTTTAATATGTTGTCGATTTCATGTATTACACAATAAAGATCATTTTGCTTAGTAAGTTTTGATGTATTTTTAAATTTTCCGGCAGTTTAAAATCACAAAAAATTATTTGATTGATTGATTGATTGTATATTGTCAAGATATACGTATTGTATACGAAAATATTAGTTTTGAAAATCCAAGTTAGAATAGTTTTGATTTGTTTGAATTTAATATTTTTGTAAAAATCTCGGTCATTAAAGGTCGCCAATAGTGCGCACGAACCAGGGTTAAAAAGGCATAAAGTTTTATATTAAATAAAGTGTTCTGTTTGAAATGATTATTTTCTTAATAAAACTGATCAAAGCTGAGGAAAAATTAAATGTATCACAAATATAGCGGTTATCGCCATTTTCTGATACCTTTAGCATCGCTTGCTGAATAGAAAATGAAAATATTTGTCATTGCAGACTTTGTTAAGAAAATTAAAAGCATTTGTCCACGAACATTTTGGACATCCCTCGTATATATGATTACCTAATGAAAATTATTTTACACACCTGAGTCATTTAATCATTACCATCCACCAATCAATGGGTCATGGCCTTTTGTTTCAAAATCCGTCATATGCTAAAAGCATATTAATTTTAATGAAAAGTATCAATTTTGCAACAGCATATCATCTTGAAGGTACGATTTATAGCGAAATATGCAATTGGATTTACGCAAAATAATAGACTAAAGGGAACTGTGCCTTTAATCTTGAATCCGGCAAAATTTCCCAATAGAAATCTTAATGTCTTACGTCGAGTTATTATCCATGGTCCATATTCCTGGAGCATTTTCAAATGATAGAAATTAAAAAGAACTGCATCTGGATGTTCCATTGAATTACCCTAGCTATGATAAGATTTAAATTATTAAGTGCAGATAAAGTCATAGTTCTATTGTAAATTTAATTGTTTTCGGATCCACATGTCGACTGATCACGCCCGCCGCCTGATTTAAAGAAATCATGTTTGAATGCCGTCTACATTGCCCTTTTTAGTAGCTACCATTTTTCTGATTTTTCCAAGGAAGAAATCTTCATAAATCACATTATTTCTGTCTTCCATACTTTAAATATTCTCATAGATCACAGTGACTTTGATCTACCCTACCTATATTGGATTCCAAAACTGATAAAATCATTACAAACAGAGAAACACTGTCTGGTCCAGCGCAATTGTTTTACTAAACATCTATCTTTACTCCTAGCCGAAATATTAAAACTCTTGTTTAGGTATTGTGCTACATCATACTCTAAACGTGTTGCAAAATTAAGCCTTCAGTTAATACTGTGAAATCACTAATTTTCACAAGGGTTTAACACCCTTCCCCGCAGTCACGAATTTTAACGCATATACCCTTTCCTATTTCTAAAGCATATACCGTTTCCCCGCAATCACGCATTTTCACGCACTTTAAAAAGTTCATTTAATCTTCAATTTATTGCCAAATTCCACCTATTTTATACTTGCTTAAATCTCATTGAATAAGAAAAGTTCTTTTCTTAATAAGATTACATGTCATGATATTATTTAAATGCCTTTTAAAATAACACAAATTTTTCGTCAATTATCGGAATTCAAATGTTTTCCAAAACAGCAAAAAAAAAAAATATGATTTTTTTTTTCAATAAATTTTAAAATCAAAATTAATTATAAATGAAGTCTTTTCTTGGTTTATGGTCCTGGGGCCAGTGAGAATTGTCAAAAGCTCAAAAAAACTAAGAAAATTCAAAATTGATCACTAAATTTTCAAAAATCTATAAAATCAAAACATTTAACTTTCCTATACTTTATACAACTTATTCCTCACGAATAATTAAAAACTAGGATTTTTTAAATCATAGCTAACAGCTAACTCTGTGAGCACTGCCACTGAGCTGACTAAAAGATACCCCCGCCTCCCAAATGATTAAAGTGACAAAGTCCTTGTTTGCTCTGGGAGAATAGAAATACGTTTCAGATCAAAATGTTAAATAGGAGTTGCAGAATGGCATTTTGTAATAAAGGATCTCCAAAAGTATAAAATTCTATTCCGTGGTATAGGAGGAGTTGCAGATAATAGATGGGTACCCTTCAATATTACAGAAAGAATGGCAGTGTCCATGGTTTGCTACGGGAAATACAAAATAGGTATCTGATCAAAAAGTAAAATAGGATGTGCATCATGCAACAAAGATTTTTTGAAAGTCTCAATAAATGACACCTGGTCCTATTTATGATGTTTAAGATGTCCGTGTTTGTTCTGCTCCTGATTTGCTTAAATGGACTTTTTAGATTGCAAGCTGTTCTTTATCTCCATATTTCAGTTGTTCCTGATCTAGGACTAAGCCAATCAGAAAACACCATTTAGTGTGAGTAGATTTTGTAAATAAATATGACTTATTTTTGAATGGAAAGCGTCAATATTGTAAGATTTGTGACTAGATATCAAAAGTAAAATACTGAGCATATTCCTTGAAACAATTGAAAACGACAGATTTGAAAGATTTCATTTTATTAGTTTGTTTAGAATTGCATCAAGTGTATCCACAGACCCAACTTTTTAAAAGATCAATGGTTGCTTTCCTGCTAGTACTCAGGCATTGGAATAGCACTTATATCCAACAACAGAGAACAAATGATTTACTTTTAAAAAGAACATTTTTCTAGATTTGATATCATTACTTATCAGCTGTTTCATTAATTAATGATGGAAAGCATGAAGATTTAATATAATACATGTAGAAGGAGCCATTTAATGTAGATATCTCATTAAAAATGAAGACAACGTTTCAAATTCTGTTGACTATTTGTATACAAATATGTCTTTTGTGACTAACTTTATCTGTATTCCGAAATCTTTTATTCAGGAAATAATATAAATACGGATTTATGGCTGAATTGGAATATCCCAGCCATGCTACCACAAACCACACAATGTATGAGCCTTCTACTCCAAAGAGATTCACAAGAAGGAGAAGCACAAAGAATGGCATAATACACACAGCAAATGTTCCTTGCAATATTAGAATTGTTCTGGTAACTCTGGTCTCCCGTTTATGCTGCTGGCGATAAAGAGCACTGCCTTTATCTTCCATTGCGTTGCACAAATACTTACTTCTATTTCGAACTTTCAAAAGAATTTTCACACATGCAGCAATGTTTAATAATAGTGGTAGGTAAAATGCAATCAAGGCCCCGATTACTGAAGCCAATCCTTCAATAATTTATTTCTTTTCACATTCAATATATTCTGCATTTAGAAGAACAATAGATATTGAAATGGCGAATGATAAAATCCAACATATTGTTATCAGGATTGTCACGACCTTTGTCGTCATAATTTGGAAATATTTCAGTGGATCACTAACGGCTACAAATCTGTCAATATTCATGCATATGAAATGTAGCATTGAGGATGTTGTAAATATACAATCAACAGCAAAGAGTATCTGACTGAATAGTTTTCCTTGGAATAGGGAATAACCAATCAAATCTTGAAGAATGGAGGGCAACATAACTAAGACAGCAACAGCACCATCAGCAACTGCCAGAGAAATCACAAATACATTGATTTTTCTTTGGAAATCAGCTCTCCTTACCACTTTGAATATCAACATCACATTCCCAAACACTGTAATTAGCACAATTAGAAACAGAAACACTATACAAGCTATTTCCCCGTAAATATTGGATAAAATCTCTGTGTCCTCACAGTTTGAATCATTCATTTTTATCCTTAATGTCCTGTTGTCAAAACATTTTTTTTTGCATATTTGAACTGAACCTTGGTTGAGTATCTTTTCCAGCATGGTCATTTCTTGTGAGTAATTATGCCTTTCGGGATTTGTTATAAATTTAATGAGTATTTGTATTGTCCGAGTGTTATTTATCACTGGACCAAAGTTGAATATAAAAAATCGATATCACGAAAAGCACAGCGTGTGCAATTTGTATAATGATGTCTGGGTTTATTTTAATCACAATTAATGAGTATGATTAATCATAATAAAGCCCTGTTTCCAACCATAACAAATCCTGAATTTAAGAGTCGTGTAAAAACGATTGAATTCCTTTAAAGAACCGAAAAAATGTTGCAATACTATAAATTTTGAAAAAAAATATTTTTTGTAGAAAATATAATATTCTTTATCACCTGATATAATATTAATAATAATTATATATTGCAAAGAGAAGTCAGAACTCCAAACTTGTATTTATACGAATTCTCGCTTTAGTCAAGAGGTTTGATATTAGCCGAACCGAAAGGAAAGACCATCAAGCCGAAAAAAATATTAAAGATTGCATTCAGGAAAGTACAACAGCTTTACTTCGAGGGAAATACAAATGTAGATCCTCGAGTTATTTCTCTTATGTCTATTGTTACATTGCTTCTTGAAAATCACAAAGACGGAAAAGGGAATTTTGAATATCGTATCAAAAGTTTATCCCATTTCCTAGATCTAAGTCATTGCATGATTTTTTTTAAGTTTTCAAATGAAGAACTTGCAAGTTTTCGATATGTCATGGAGAGCGACATGTATTAGTGTCTTTTAAGCAACCTTAAAGAGAGGGCTAAAATAGGCTTTGCCTGCTGCCCAATCCCATTCACCTGTGTGAATAAAATTTTGGATAAAAAAAAAAGAGTATGTTGGAATGTTCTCATATCTTAGAACGAATTCTCAATTTGCTGCAGGGGCGATCCTAACAGGTTTCCATTGATAAACTGTTGCATCATTATAGGGTAAAGAAACCCAAAACCAGGGGTCAAAAAAGGGTCTTAACTTATCTTGTCGTTTAAAATTTATTTCCTACATTCAAATTCTAATTTAATAGAAAATAAAAACTTTGAACGAACAAACCGCAAGATGAATGAAACCAGTCAACTTCTTGGCTTCAAATAATGATCAATGCCTACCTTTTTGTTTCTTGCCGTTTTAGAAGAAATTTTTCTTTTACTTTCTTTCTTAATGGGTGTCTTTATGGAGTGAAAAATTCTCGAAAGGGGCGTAATACCGGTACTACGTACAACCAATCAATCAATCTTTCTTGATGACGTCATTCCGTAACCTTTATTATACCTCCGCTTGATCGGCATATCCGTCTTTCTGTACGTCCGTAGTTTACGCTTTGGGGTTCTCAATTCGCAACTCTTTTAGTATCATTGAATTAAAATTAATGAGACTTTCACAGAGTCTTTTTATATAGTGACATTTTGCATCTTCTATTTTACTTTTTGATCAGACACATATTTCGGGTTTCCCAACATGGACAGTGTCATTCTTTCTGTAATATTAAAGGGTACCCACGTCTTATCCGCAATCCCTTCTATACCACTGAATAAAATTCAATGCTACTTTCACAGATTCTTTATTTCGTAATGCCATTGCACACATTTAATTTCATTTTTGATCTGACAATTATTTTTGCCATTATAAACATATGGGAGGCGGGAGTATCATTTGGTGAACTCAGTGCTCACAGTACATCTAGTTTACGATGTATTTACAATGAGTTATTTTTTTTTACTTTCACAAAATTGAAATAATGTAAATCAAAAGTAGGGTACCAAAAATGTTTTAGGTGAATCATTGTCATAACACAATGATTTCAGATTTTTTTTAGCTGTTATTAAATGTCTGGATTTATCTGAAAGAAAATTGCACTTGTAATTAGCAGCAATATCATGTTCATAATTAATATTCGAAAACATTGATGGGAAATTCAACTGTGAAGTATTTGACTGAAACTTAATAACGTGTATATCAATTATTTAAAATCTCTTAAAACTAAAACTAAAAAAAAGAAATAATGTCCCATTTTCAAAATTTTGATGTATATTGAAAATCCGGCGATGTCAAAAGCAGATGTATGACCATTTTTTTTCTCTCTATTTGTGGATGTTTTTTGTAAGTTTCGGAAGTCCTATTTTATGCAGGAAAAAACACAGTTACCATCATACTTATTAAAAATGTAAGTTTATATATATATATATATATATATATATATATATATATATATATATATATATATATATATATATATATATATATATATATATATATATATATATATATATATATATGTATATATATATATATGTATATGTATATATGTATATATATATATATATATATATATATATGTATATATATATATATATATATATATATATATATATATATATATATATATATATATATATATATATATATATATATATATATATATATATATATATATATATATATATATATATATATATATATATATATATATATATATATATATATATATATATATATATATATATATATATATGTATATATATAGTTGCAACATATAAATGTAAACTTTGCTAAAGTATGTAAAGTCCAGGTTTTTAACTCAACCTTTCTTATACGTGATATTTGCATTAAGGTACAACATAATTAAGATAAAAAAATTTAATATAATATGCATAGTTTGTGATACTTTCTCATATATTAATGTTTTACTTGTCTAAATCTCAAAAGGTCAGACTGTAGCTATTGATCTGTTAGAAAATCATGATTTTATGGAAATAAAAAAAATCGGTTGAGAATTATTTTAAAGTATTGAAAAGATTAATTTACTTTATTTTTTTTAATTTTAAACATAAACATTTCAGAAAAACAAAAAACTACAAGGAAAAATAGCAATTTGCTCTGAAAGTTGTATTATATATTGCAACTGCATGCAATTATCGGACAATATTTTATTTTTATAAGTACCAGTTATATGTGTGTTTTGCACGATATTGGACATATTCATATAGGACTTACAAGCTCCTTTTATATGACACAGCAGGAAAATATTTGAAATACGAAGTATCATTTGTCCTCAGCATCGAATTATTAAAGTTGTTAATATCATATTATAAAGTGCATATATTTCATGTATAAAAACAAAAGAAATTTATTTTTAGAAAACAGATTCTTTTAGAAAAACACAGGCTCTTGTTACGTTCGTTCTTGAAATTCAACTAGAGTTAGTATTTAAAGAAGGATATTCTTAATTCACTAATTTATTTAATTGTCAATTCATGAAAGTTGAGGGTAGGGCAATTTAGGAGCCAGTAAACAAACCAAAGAGTACAGTCAATAACATGTTCTAGAATAAACTACTGTAGAAAGAACATTGTATTTACTTAGTTTACAAGTCATTCTGTTGAAGTTTAGATAATCAGCATGACCTATATGTTCAGACGACGAACGTAAATTGGACACCAAAAAAGGAATTTTAATTACGACGCAAACTGTTAAAATAATAGCCAAGGCACAATAATGGAAAGGAACCGTGAGTTTCACTGCTAGTAACATCAGGCTCCTTCGTAAAGAATAACATTTTATAGCTCATTTGGAGTTAATTATGAAATGACATGAACTCGTCTAGATTGGTTTTTCAAGAGTCTACACGTAATAATATCCTACTTTGTAATGCCACTTTTTTTAACTATGTTACATTTTCACAAATGTTCAAGTGATTTTTTTTCAAAGATAAGTTGTTGCTCTATCTTGACCTCAATGTATTTTTTTTTTACTCTTTATTTCTGAGCAAAGCATTTTATGCATAGTTGTTCGTTTTCCCTCCATTGATAAAATACTTTTTTTTCTACAAATTCACGCCACGAGATCTATAGTTAATTATATCTAATTAATCAAATAAAACAATCCAGAATCCATGCTTGATTATATTTTCAAGTTCAAAAGGCATTCAAAGATCGCAGACCTCCTGCAACTCAGTTATCCTCCCAAATTACTTGATGATCCTGAAGTAAATTACATTCTAACCCCCAACACAAGGGTAACGATATGTAAATAATCATAGATCTCCATAGACGACTGGGTTAGTCACAATATCTAATCATTATTTCCCCATTGTCTAAGCTTAATAGTTGGAAATATCTTGCGGGGAGACAAGAAAACGAGTTGGACGAAAAGGAAGAGATTGTTAAAGGTATAACTTTTCCAAATTTTTGGGATTAAAATACAAACTTTAACCTACATGTAATTTATAACCTAAATAACCTACAATATTTGTCAACTTCTGGCTGTTGTTATTAATACTTAATAAAATAGATATAGATATATCAGCTTATCGTGAGATATTCCAGTAATTCTAATGTTGAAAAATGTAAGATCCTTTGGAATCATTTATTATATTCGAAGGTCTATAAAAATTAGCCACAAAGATTAAATTCAAATCTCAAACTGGCAAATGTGTTCTTTGCCCTTAAATTCTCAACATGCCAGCCGTGCAATTGTCTTAAATTATCTTTACAGTATACTAGTATAATATTTCCACCTTTCAAGAAGTTTGTATTAAGCTATATATATTTTCAAGGATATATCCTTTCGCCCAGTTTATTAAATTGTATTTTCATAATGTTCGTTGTCTTTCTTTCTATATTTTTAGTTTCTTTAGCTATTTTTTTTTTAACATTCTGAATGGAAAATAAAAGTGTTAATGATAAATAGTCTATTTTATTTGAAAATAATCTTTATTACCTCCAACCAATGAATCCTTTTTCATTGATTTGAAACATGAGAAATGACAGTCACGCAAACTATTATTTTCTGTAATAAAGTTTGGAATTCTAAACATATTAACGAAGGATTTATTTCAACAATACATTTTTTCTTAATTTTATCTTAAAAACAATTTCAATTTGAAAATCATAAAGAACACTTGCGCCATATAAAAATAATAATTATACGTTCACAAACTCAAAACTAAAAAAAAACTTTAATATTTACTTCCATTTAAATTACTACTAGATTAAACATCCACGCATTCTAAATTTTCTTCACAAGAAACGTTTGTTTCTTTTACCTTAAAACTGACATTTTCTGCATTTCTAGACCTTTGACAGATAGATTTCTAGCGATAAACTCTGCAACAAAGCAGATCACAAAAATTATGCAACATTTTTACCTGGAGGAAGTTGGAAATGTATATAGAGCGTCATGGTGTCTGAAACATGGATTTTTTCTCGATAAAAGGGTCATATTGAAAAAGATTCGTGAAAGATTAACCTGTTCCTGTATACTAGATTAATATACAAATTATGAATAAATTCTTTTATTTAAGATTTAGTTTTAAATGTTTTTCATCTTCAGTATTTATACCAAAATTTGACACCCATTAGTCGGCGTTAAAATACACATGTACTAAAAAAAAATACAGTAAAATATGCTTGTTTCAATGTCCTCAGATAAAAACATGTACCAATTTCCAAATTGAGATTTTTTTTACATTTCCCTCTTGTCCAAAATTAAAATAAATCATATTTTTATAGCATTACATATTGCTATTTCAAATACAATAGCCAAAAAAAACTTTGTGGCAAACTATGTAAAGTACACGTTTTTAACGTTATACAAATTCTTAATGGTGAAGTAAACGTATTATGCTGCTCAATAATACAATTAAAAGGGAAAATTTTCAAACATGATTGATTAGAAAAACTTTACAAACCATACTTATATGTGAACATGACATAAACACAGAATAGCCAGCGGTGGAAGCACCCCCTCTTGACCGTACACACCTGCCGTGAGCACTATGTATTTATAGATACACTCCATAGTCAAATTTAGTATAAAACAAAGGTCTAGTTATGCGAAACGCTTCAACCACAAATTGACCCAATGTTATTTTATTTACCAACTTCATTAAAGCGGTCAAATATTTACCAAATACTGACTGTATAGGGGTTTGTAACCATTGCACTACAAAATAAATTATTTCTTAAAATGTGGTGTTTTTTTACTTAAAAGAAACTATAAGAACAACCATCTTGAGTCTGTTACAATAAGTGTTTAGAGTTCTAATTTTTTAAGAATAATCAATTTTTTTAATATTAGACACATTAATGAAATCTCAAGTAGATCTAAAATTTCAATTTCAGTCATCATACACGTCGAAGAAGCAAACACTGCTAACCTTTCAAAAATAGTTTAATCTTGTGATCTTGGAAGATGTGATCCATTGAGACACACTTATAACAATTTAATAACTGAGGCATTAATATCATTTTTTTATATTGTCTGAAAACACAACTTTACTTCTGAAGCTCATAAAAGAAAGAAAAGAAAGAATGGAAACATAAAGATCTTTTTCATCGTAAATTAACTAATGTTCATTAGAGGCAGCATTTTTTCTTTCTCTTTCTTTAAAGAAGTCGGTTCATTTTACGCATAAAATGGCCCTGTAGATATACCTATTGATTGATTAACACTTGATTTTCTATTTGAAGCATTAAAATAAAGTAGAGACTTGGTGCTTTCATATCCTATTAAAATTTTTCTCCTGAAAGTCCAGGTCTGGATAACTGGCTTTATGAAATTGCAATGTTCTTGAATTTATGGGTAAACAGGTATAATTGAATACTTTCAGTGAAGGAAAATGACATGAGCACACTCTCTGATCTAAGAAATAAAACATGTCCAGCAATCCTCAAAAGCAGTTCTATCATTTACTAGATGCATATTTTAGATCAGAGGTTGTGCTCTATATTAAATATCAAAAAATAGCTTTAAAAATTGGCCGTTTTTGTATACTATTTCAGAAAATGAGGAAATTTCGTGACGTCATAATGCATTGACTAGCCAGAAAATGACGTCATTTTTGATAAATACGCAGTCACCGAAGATCTCAGTCATATTTAATGCATTGTTAACTAAAACTATGCAGTTTAAGTTTTTCAGAAATTCACAGGGCCAAATAAGGCAAAAGTGAACCTTGTTCTTTCTTATTCATTTTGTCGTCAAAGTGATTTAAAAGGTATGACATACCTTTAATACATGGGTCCTTATTCACAAAGCATCCGTTAGATAACGGTTCCGTTAATTTTACGGAGACTCTGACGGTTGTTACCGTAAAAATTTAACGTGGTATTCACAAACGTCTCCGTTAACGTTCACTTTACGGGTGCGGTAATAACGGGTCCGTAAAGACAAATTCTATGTATCTGCAACTCTCATTGGTCGAATATATCGATTGTTTTGTCACAGTGTTGTTTTTCTAAATATAATCTTAAAATGTATAATTGATAAAAAAAAAAACTAAAAAAAAAAACAAAAGTTATTTGTTTCTTATTCATTCCTACTTTTGTATTATGACGTAAGTTGCCAAGCAACGTACGTTGACGTCATTTTTTCCAAAATTTGACGTCTTTGGGGGTTAGACAGTAAAAATTGGAAAAAAGAAAGAAAAAGAAAACCGAGGTTTTTATACCGAGAAGTCGACGTTCTGATAAACAAAGTAAATGAAAAATCGGATGTGCTGTTCTTAAAATTTAGTGACACGATTTCTAACAAGAAAAAGAGATTAGCTTGGACGGAGGTTTAAAACTCGGTGAACGCTACATCACTTGTCCCAAGAACACTGGACGAAATTAAGAAAAAATGGGACGATGTAAAGAGAATGACAAAGAAACGAGCTGTAGAAGTCAGAAAGGTATCGTAGTCTATCTAAGTAAGATATTAGATTTGTTGTATCCACACCATGAAAATTTAAGAAGCACAGTTCGGAACTGATGATTTTCATTGCATGGCATATTTATTACCACTTTCTCTCTTAAAAGTGAGAGGTCATACATTAGTCCCACCTTTCATTTAACACATGTATTTATTTCTTAAAATTAGTTTTAATTAGTTAAAATTGCAAGTTTTAAAAGTTAAAGTTATCCAGAAGTAAGACTTGTATTTCTGATTATAATTACGTTTAAAGATTGACTATTCTAATTGTGTTTTCCTTTGTATAGTAAAACCTTGCAATATCACCGTTTCCTGGTTTTAGTCTGACTCCATATTTAGACATGGCGGTAAAAGTATCAACAAGACACGGAATCTTCCATGTTTTCAACATTCATCACTACTATTATGCTCTTTGCACTTGGATTTGGTAATAAAATCAAAGTATGACAATTTTATTTTTTGTTAGCGATGTCGGCGACATTTATTTTATAATCGATTAGTAGCATCGAAGAGCTTCTAACGACCGAAAATCGTTTCATCACTACAACAGACACACATGTATTAAAATAAATATTATACCTACTGTATATAAAATATCTGCATCTTTTGGTAGATATAGCAATTCAACCCTAGCAAAAAAATACTATAGTAAGCTATAATTAACTATAGTTTACTATAGTTAACTATAGTAAATCAAAGTTCCAAAGTTTTTACCATAGTAAATCAAAGTTCCAAAGTTTTTACTATAGTAAATCAAAGTTCCAAAGTTTTCACCATAGTAAATCAAAGTTCCAAAGTTTTCACCATAGTTAATCAAAGTTCCAAAGTTATTACTATAGTAAATCAAAGTTCCAAAGTTATTACTATAGTAAATCAAGGTTCCAAAGTTTTCACCATAGTAAATCAAAGTTCCAAATCTTTACTATAGTAAATCAAAGTTTTAAAGTCTACCTTAATCTTTTTTTCACAGTTTCAAACCTTTTTTTTTAATGTTTAATAATCTATGTAATTTTTATGTTTTTTTTTTATTCAGTCATTTTAGGGAAGGATGTGGAGTTGATTGGGACTAGTGTTAACTTTACATCTTAATTTAGATAATTGAAGTAGTTAATTTAAATGAAATATTTACATTTCTAGAATTTAAAAAAAAAGTTGACTGATGTTGATAAGGCAGATATTTTGATTTAAAAAAATTATTTCGTAGCAAAAAATTTCATAGTCACATCTGAATAAAAAAAGCAACATAATTTCACGGATTTCATCGTTCTTCATCAAAGTTCCAAAGTTTGTATTATAGTAAATCAAAGTTCCAAAGATTTTATTATATTAAATCAAAGTTCCGAAGTTTTAACTATAGTTAATCAAAGTTCCAAAGTTTTCACCATAGTAAATCAAAGTTCCAAAGTTATTACTATAGTAAATCAAAGTTCCAAAGTTTTTTAACCATAGTAAATCAAAGTTCCAAAGTTTTCACCATAGTAAATCAAAGTTCCAAAGTTTTTTAACCATAGTAAATCAAAGTTCCAAAGTTTCCACCATAGTAAATAAAAGTTCCAAAGTTTTTACTATGGTACTATAGTTAACTATAGTAAACTACAGTTAACTATAGTTTACTATAGTATTTTTTGGTTAGGGAATCTCAAATTAACTGGTCAGCAATCCCCCTCTCCAGTCCTAGACATTCACTTTCTTGCTCTCCAAACAATCCAACATGGAAGCCAAGGTTGAATTTTGGCGGTCTGTTTAAATTTATTGATCACCAAGCCCGACATTTCAAAAATTACTTTCAATCCCGATCATATTATACATCACAGCTAAGAGAAACAGAAAACTGCTGTTAACTCCAAAGCAGTTTTTATTACCTGTTGTGAGATGAACAGCTAAAGAACAGCTTAAAAACAGCTAAGCTTACTGCTCTTGAAACAGTTTTGAAAACAGCTATGAAATGAACAGCTGAGAACTGCTAAATAACAGCTGTAAATTTGAAAAACTGGTAAAACACTGCTATATAACAGCTAAAAACAGCAGTTCATTTTGTCTTGGGTCCCTAAAAATCTCAGTTCTCTTACAATTTCTCTTTTTACATTTAGAAAGTACATGCTATTGTGAGCAAAATAAAATCAAACTGGCAAAATTTCATTGAGAAATAAAAAAGTTATGGTCATTCAAGAGAACACACTAGTACGATTAACAGAGTAATATGACATGATGATGGATTCTCCCTATGAAAATTTCAGTCCTCTTACAATTTATCATTTTACATTTAGAAAGTTTATGTTTTTACAAAAAAACAAAACCATACTTTCCAAATTCTATTGAAAAATTAAAAAGTTATGGCCATTTAAGAGAACACACCAGTACGGAAGACTGTGTATTCCATGATGATAGATTTTCTCTATGAAAAGTCATTTTACAATTTTAACATCATTAAAATTTTAGATTTAGAAAGTCCATCCTTTTACAAGATAAAATACAATCTCTATTAAAAAGTAAAAGAACACACCAGTACGAGAGACTGTCTATAACATGATGATGGATTCTCCCCATGTAAATTTCAGTCCTTTTAAAATTTCTCTTTTTGATTTAGAAAGTTTATGCTTTTACAAGAAATACAAAACCATAGTTACCAAATTCTATTGAAAAATTAAAAAGTTATGGCCATTTAAGAGAACAGACATTCAAGTACATGCATGTACATGTATGACTGGATGAGTATAACATGGCAGCTGGGAGATGTTCCCCATGAAAATGAAGACTAGTCTTTTTACAATACCAGAATTTCTACTTTTTTCTTTATCAGTAATACTGAAGAAATTTGGTCATTTTGAAATTTAAAGTCTGGATTAAATTGTAATTTCATATGATTGTACACATATCTAAATAATAAAAGTTTTACAAGGAATGTATCAAAGAGCTCAGATGCATTATACTATTAAGATGTAATATTGATGACACAGCTAGATATTCCTCATTTGATTTTATATGTGATAGCTCTGTTACAACGCACTTTGAAAAATTACGCACTTTGAAAAAATTTTTCAAAGTGCGTTAAATTTGGGACCAAGCTAACGCACTTTGAAAAAATATAATTTCTTTTCAAATTGCGTTAATATCGACCATATTAATACACTTTGAAAAAATGTAAAGCTTGATCAATATTCTTACAAATAATCGGTATGAGAAATAATTGACTTTGGTTGGATAACTTTTTGGTGATAAGGACACTTCAGGACCAGAGATATTGATGTTTTAAATATTTTAGGTTTTGATAAATATTAAAAAAGGGAAGTTTTTTAAAAATAGAAAGATGATTGTTTAAAACCATTATTTCGTTTCTCTTTTTTTTATTTCTAGTCTGTAATAAGTAGATGTGAGGGGGGGGGGGCTAAAAGTGAACGACTTAAAGCATAGCATTTATCTTAAGAAAAAAGGACAAATGGCTTTAATATCCAAGACTATGAAAATTCTTTCTCTCTCATACGTTCTACTGTACTTAAAAATTTCTAGTTTTCATCTGTTTTAAGTTATTGAAAGTTTTCAACGTCATACCGGTTATGTAAATACATATCCATTGTTTGGTATAGCATACACGTTGGCATCGAAACCTGGCGAAGGCCAAGGGAAGGGGGGCTTTTGGGGCTTATTACTCCCCTCCACACGTTTTATTTGATACCGACGCCTGTGTATTGAAATAGAAAGAGTTAGGCTGAGATTTTCTACTTTTCTTCTCCTCTTCTCGACGGGAGTAAATCAATTCAAAATTTTTTTTTGAAAGATAAATAACACTGAAATAGAATGTTTCCATTACTAAACTCCGAATCCAGAATTTTTGTTTTTACAGATATTTTTCAAAGTGCGTTAATTGTCTCAATGGTAAAATATATTGATGTAAACGCTTAACGCACTTTGAAAAAAAAATTCAAAGTGCGTTGAATATGTCCCAAATTTAACGCACTTTGAAAAAATTTTTCAAAGTGCGTTGATTTTGTCCCAAATTTAACGCACTTTGAAAATTTTTTTCAAAGTGCGTAATTTTTTCAAAGTGCGTTGCCACATAGCTCTTATAATCATTAAATTTTCCAAACAATATCAGTTCTCAATTTGAAAAAATACCATTTCTAGTGATTGGAGTCTAAACTAAAATTGAGTGGTTGAAAGTACATTGTAATTTTGAAATGTCATAATACATGTATATGTAAGCATGCATAAATTGGTTAAATTAAGATGAAATGTTAGAAAAGTATTCCATGAAGATACACATTTTTAATCTGTGATATATGAAGATGTTTGATAAATGATGTTTCTTTATTATGAAAATGTGGCAGATACATATTTTAATAATTTTCTATGCATACATGTATTTATTATATACATGTATGGTAATTATGATTTATCATATTTAATTTGATTTAAAATGCACATGTTGAATAATATAATTATTCAGTTTAAAGTCATTTAGTGTGCATTCACCCATGTCTGTCAAAGGTGTATATAGGTAGAAATGGCCTTAGGTCATTAATTATATCCAGGCCTAATGTTGGATGTTTCTTTTAATTTCATTGGTGTTTTACTTTGTGTTTTACTTGGGGATTGGTTAGTGTTTTTCCCTCCAGAAGGTTCTTGGTTTTCTGGACATTCCTTGTCCAGAGTTTGGTCAGTGATGATGTATATCTTTTGATCTGACATTTTGACAATCAGACCTTTTCATAGAGACTGACTTTCTTCTCCTTCTGGTAAGTTAACAATTTATTACTAATATTAATATGATTCTTATATTTCAATTAAATGTCCAATCAGTAATTTTGCATTCTTGATCTATTTCCTAAGCACTTTCCCTGAGTAAATGAGATCAGTGAGAATGATATTTTTTAAGTATGAGTAAACAGAAAGATCTCATTGTTATATATTTTTAAGGTAACATATCTTTATGATTTGGTGTGTAATATATTGTGTAATTGTTTACAGACCACTCAGGCTGTATTATTGTAAATCTGCAGCATTGCTGCTTGCTGTACACGCCTATTCCCATAGAATGGTATGCACATAGTTTTATGCTTATTCAGTAATATATAATGTTCAAATACATTATGATGATAATTATTGTAAAGTTTTATGCTGAATATTGATTGATATATAATTGCGGAGAAATATATGTATATTCTATGTGTAATGAATTATCTCCCTTGACAATCATTGTGTTTTTATGCTTAAATATTTACACTTGTTATATTGGTAATATTGCAGGGTTTAATTCATATCTGGTAATAAAGTCTTGTCAGAACCCTCAACAGGCAGTTATTTGTTCTTCACTTGACAACCCCCAAGCCTGTTACATTTGGCGCCCATGTAGGGACAAGACGACGCCAGAGGAATTCCTGAGTACCTTGGAGAAGATTCTCACCATTTCCACCCTGTGATGTACGTCCTATGGCCATGAACTGATTATCGGTGTAACTTCATGTGTATCTGAACTTTTGGATCCACCACCGATCTGCGTAGTGCTACAACTGTGATCGTGACCTGCTGGCCTACTCGTGCACGGGATCCGGTGAGCTCACAGACATTTGAATGTGTATATATTTGTGTTAATTGTGTTTTGTGTATTTATAATATTCTGATTGGTTTAACTTATAAGGATCAGCTGATCGGTAAGTCATGTACATACCTATAGATTAGAATTTTTGTCTGTCAAGTTTTTGAAAGGTATAAGCTGTATTTTTAGGATTTTTCATTGTTAGTTACCAAGGTTATATTCTGTTGAACATTGGGTACCCAGATTATTTTACATATTAATTAGAACATTTTATTATTTGATTATTTATAAAGTGCCATATTATTAGATCTTAGTGTAGGATAACCGTAAGTGAGCGCAGAGTATAAGAGATCACCTGAATTGCACTTTATCCCTTGGTACCCATTTTACTACTTAAGTAACATCATGGAGTAGGTACTAATTATCTATTGCTTTGACCATATAAGACAGCAAGACAGACCAGACAGTTTACAGGTAAATAGTTGTCAGATAAAGTTGTAAGTTGTAAGGTTGTTTGATTGAAGGAGCAGATTTTGGTTGGTTGATTGGGTTGTTATTTTATAGTTGTAAAAAGTTTGTGTTTAAAATTCCCTTGCCAATAGTTCTTTGCTTTACATTCTATTTAAATTCAGATAAATTGAACATCTTTAGTATAGAATAGTACATATCTCTTATTTTCAGCCGCGTTCCATTTTGTTTTCTTTCGTAAATCCGTCAGGTTCGTTTCTCAATTTCTGTTTACAGCTTTACGTTTATTTTCGATCGAGCTCGATATTCCGTTTGCACATACCGGAAGTTTCGTTTTTGTAAACACTCGATTTTGGTTTTTGCTTAAAATTTGTTTAGTTTAGCTTTATTTATTGAGTATTTACCTCATTTCTACATTTATTTAGTTAAGTAGTTAATTATTTACTTCTATCTCCAGTAATAGCGGAGCAGCAGCGGATTTTTCAGGTAAATTGTTGAATAAAATACTTTGAAAAGTTGCAGTAGTTTGAACAGGCTGGGATTCATCCCCCGATATCGGGATTGTCTCTGAAATGAGGGATATTTCCTTTTATGGTCATAATAAATATCTCTGGTATGTGAGACAATGTTCACTCCTTTTGTTATTTAAAGCAATGCATGCTTTATAAGCAGAAGCGCGAAATTTCTGACACAGTATATGTACAGGAAGACTTGAGGAAGAAATCCGTGCCAGTATATCGCCATTTCATAGTCTGTGAGAGCGCCTTTTCCCGTATGAAAACTGAAAAAAGGTACTGTTTTCATCCTACATCATTTAAAAGTAGCTATTTCATCTATAATACGACATTTATCAAACTTTTCAAACCTTGCATACTTAGATCTTGACTTTGTCTTCCATTGCTGTTAAAACCGGAAGCATGTGACTTTTTGATCATCCAATTGAAAGCAGTTTCAGATAAAATTTTAGCATCGTCTAGAAAAGTATGGCGTTCAGTGCGTGCATGTTTTCCCTAAAATATCATTATATTCTCAGACAGCATAAAGTACCCTTAAAAACCATACAAAGATAAACAATTTTATTGATATATGTGTATTCTGCAAACAAATGACATTCAATGCGTTTTATCAATATTTTAGCATTGTAAGAAATATTTAAAAAACTAAATAACTTTTCTTAAATATATTTTGACGCTTATTTCTATAAAAATACCCATTTCTTACAATTATTATCATATTTTCATTTATTTTTAGTTGTCATTCTAAACGAATCTTATTTAAACCGTTTAAACAAAAATACAAATGATGGTGCGATCTGTGAAACGAAGAAGAAAAGACGGCAGCTTAGCCTACTTTGTTCATAAATTGTTCATTAATGTTGAAAACATATTTGTTTACCAATTTTTAGGTAATATACCAATGGAAATAATTCTGTTTAAAGAGCATATAATCATTCACCAATAGAACGAGAGAGAGAGAGAGAAAGAGAGAGAGATTGGCGTCAGAAGCAAAGTGAAAATGAGAGCTAAGTGAAAGAATTTTTATGAACTACAACACACCTAGATATCCATATGAAAACACCTGACAAGCAAAAAAGGAAAATATGTTCATTGTCCAAACATGAATATTTCGTTTGGGTTGGGGTGGGGTGGGGGGGGGGGGCGAACTTCTTTCAGTACCAAATTTCTTTGTAAAAACCAACACATTTACTATTTTAAACTCAATTGCAGCGTGTTTGTGCAGGGGGTTGGGTGTTTAAACCTTCACCGCAATGTTCAATCCTATACTATCTATACTAAGTCTATCTTTGAAAAAAGTTTATTAGACCCCCCCCCCCGCCCCCACCCCCGCCCCTTTGGTTCCGACGCCTATCTGGCGAGAGAGAAAGAGAGAGGATAAATTAGACATTCAAATAATTAATGCATATAACTTTATAACAGGATAGATATGCCACCCAAAAGAAAACTGTGTAGTTGTAAACAACATGGCAGCTATTCCGAGGGGAAAGAATTCGTTGTATTTAAAAATGACGGGAAAAAAGTAAGAAAACAAGCAACTGAGGCCCTCATTGCAAATGGAGATTTATTTCCCCATTCTACTTATATTTGCAATGCTTGCGCCTCATATGCAGAGGACAACCTGTGTAAAAAAAAGAAAATTACCATCAAGGACTACTTGAATGAGTTTCTAGATGGTATTGAGGGTGGTGTTTTCGATAAGGAAAGCTTGGGGAAAATAGCTGGTAGTATTGGGCGTTGTATTGCCAGAGAAGTTGCCGAAGATGCCTCCTCCTCCTCCAACGACTACAAGGATGCTAGTTTAATACAGCAACTTAATTTTGATGGTAAGATGTTGTTTGGTAAAAAAAAGAACAAAATAAAAAAAATGTAAAGAAATAAAATTTTACCATTCAGCTAGTATGGTTAGCATTTATTTTATGTATACTCTTTAGATTGGATGCAAAAACGCAATGGTATCATTGTGGCATTCCTCCACGGATTATCCGGGGACACAAACATGGGGGTCTGTAAGGTCAGGGCTTTGGAGCAGCTGTATTACATATGTCATAGAAGTTTTGTAGCTCCCTTCAGTTTTGCGAACTTGCTGATGGTGTACTTTGCGACTGGCAGTAAAACGGCAGTTTCTTTGTTGTGTTCAGGGCTGCCATGTGGATCTTATTCCACGTTACAGGTACATGCCTATGCATGGGATTGACAGAAATAAAGACTTAATTTAAATAAAATGAACAGTTATTTTCATTAACTTTAAATACAATATATACTTTCATAACATATATATGAGAAGATTTTTTTCCAAATGAATTATATCCATGAGGGGCACATAGTATCGTTTTTGAAAATCTTGGGGGTGGGCGTGTGGATGGTGTTATCCAACATGACACTTTTGCTTTATCTACTAATTTACAAAATATCTAATAATTTACATAAAAAGAACAGGAAGCTGAAATTTCAGCATGCATTTACAATATTAATAAAACGTACTGTTTGGGAACCCCCCCCCATATTGTACGTGCCTGCATGAAATACGGGGGTAATCGTCATAAATAAATGATTTGTTTTTTACATCATTCTAGCGTTGGATACAAGACCATGGGACCATAGAACTGGAATGCCCCAAAGATTTTGACATTGTCACATTCTTTGACAATAATCAGGTTAAATAATATATTTTCATATACTATGTAGTATGTTCATTATTATTTTAAGATCTATATATGCAAATTAATGTGCAAATCTCCTTCATCTGAGTTTTCAATAAAAATTCAGCAATATTTTTTTTAATGAATCCATGTGCATTTTCCCTATGATTGCAAATCATTAACTTTCATAATAAATTACGTACAGATTCTGCAGAGAAAATGGAGAGTGCAGTATGATTTTAAATCTACTGCTAGTGTTTTCACCAACATAATTCATGTTGTTCCGGAAATAAATAGCACACTGCAAAATCAGGAGTTGTTATCTCCATGCAACTGGTTACATGCCTCAGAGGAGTGCAGGGACGTGCCAATGATGGTAATGGAGCATCAGGCCAAAATGAATGAAAAATTCCGGAAATATAGGTATTAATACTATTATGTTTTTTAAACATATCTCATAAGCTCTTTTAATACATATTGTATGTCTACTAAATATTTATCAAGAACTATATTCAATCCAATTACAAGATATTAACAATTCATATACAGGGACGATTTCATTGAACGAAAAATTCAAAGTGTTTGGGAGGAGCACGCATTAGGGACAGACCACGTCGATCGAAACAATGCTAAGTTTAAAAATAGATTGGACGAAAGGTGTGTATTTTACACTGTATAGGCTTAGCAGTTTTTTTTTTATTTCTAAATAATTGATACGTCACTATGATCTATGTTCAATATCACAGATATTCTTTCGTCGTGTCCCATCATCCCCAAGAGCCACCCTCAGTAGTCATGGGAGAGCCTTGTTTTCAGAATCCCTGTTCATATGACGCTATTGATGAGGTATTTTTGTTATTGTTATAATTTTTAATTGGTTGATAAAATAAAATAAACAATCATATAGAATATATATAACAGAGCAAATTCTGGTGCGCAAAAACAACAGAGGAAATTCTGGTGCGCTTGTATGCATACTTTGAAATGAACAATTGTTAAATTGTTACAGGTCTTTAGTCATATATCAGATCTCACAATGGCTGGTGACAGGAAATGGACAATTCTGGGTTGTGATGCACTACCATATACACTAGGTGGGTCATCTTTATACAGCTTTACAAATTTTAACCTACTTCTTTTTATTATTTTACTTAAATTTAAAAACGCAGTACATTAATATAAAATTGATAATAATAGGTAGCCGTTTGATTGAATCGTCTTTCCTGTGCCCAACATGTCACAGAGAATTTTTAGATGCTCAGGGTTTTCAGAAACATCAGGAGGATTCTGAGCATGCGACCAATGCAAGGCTGGAAGATTGCAAAAAATTTAAGAATGTACTTCTCATACCAGGTACTTTATAATTAATTAACATATTATGCACAAATTATTAGGTACTTGTGTTAACATACATTATTTTGAATAAGAAAAAAATGTAATATATTATTTATATCCTATACATGTACATAGTAATATATGTACCCATGATTATTATTATTTTGTCATCCTTTCAGGACTTGGCCATTACGAGATAAATATGGTAAAATGTATATTTGGATTTTTATGGAAAGTTGCGTTTGAGGACCTAGGCAAGATGTTAGGGTTCAAGAGTGCTACTGCATTAGCGTCATTACGTGCCTGTGCAGGTAAAGCATTTCACTCAAAGCATATATATTTCATTGCCCTTTAATTACATTAAAAGTATTGTTGACCATTTCAAATAAGTTTTTTTTTCATTCTCTAAAGACCACCATAAAAGCTGGCAGACATTGCAGATATTTCTGCATGCAATGTCGGAGGAGCTCATTACCCCTTATGTACGACACTGTAAGAGTGACAACCTTCACCCATCTCTGGCGGGATATTATGGATGGCTACAGTCCTCCCAGCCTACTGCACTGTATGAATTTATGCGGGAGGTTGTATTTACGTACTGCCTCTCCATCCATGTATTTAGAGCAGGTGTCAGGCGCAATAATACTGATGCTATTAATTGTAGCAAAGCAAAGTTTGCTCCTCTCTTTTTTGGTCTAAATATGCCTTTTTACATGGAAACATACATTAGGGATTCCTTGACTCGTTTACAATGTCCGCCTGAAGTTCTTGCGTTCATTGAGAGACATGAATCCTACAGTGTTACGGGTAATGATAGCAAAGGTGAAGGAGGGGACTTTGTTCTTGAGGCAAAGAACAGGGAAACAAAAAGACTTGTACCCTCTGGAGTCCCCACAAATCAAATGTGGACCAACATTTGTCGAAATGTAGACAGATTAGGCCAGGTACTTAATAATTATTAATTAAGTGAAGAAAAAAAGTTTATAATATTGAAAAGCTATTAAAAATGTTTGATAAATGTTAAAAAATTCCAATGCATTTTTTTTTTTTCATTTCTTTAAGTGCATTAATTAACGTTAAAATTTGAATGTTTCAGTATGAGAGTGATTACATAAATATAATAATTTATACTATAATGATTATATATATATTTTAAATAGATAAGATCAAAAGTGTATGAGTTGCAGAACATACCCACCACAGACACACAGTACTCATATGCGGTAGATTTATCCCGAGAAATTTTTGAATTCAGGTAAACATTTTAAAGATTTCAAAATTATAATCAAAGGTGCTTTTATCTAATTAATAATTTCTCTGAACTATTTATATTTTTGATTTTCTTTTCACAGGAAAATGGTACGCAGCAATGAGTGGCTCACATCCCCTACACTTATCAGTGTAGGAGGAGTCCGTCTGGATGAGCAACTCCTTCATTTTTCAACACAATGCCAAGACAACTTGTTGGAGTTCCTGGAGTCCTCTGGAAATGACCTGTCATCCAGACGGAAATTTCTACCAATTTTTGTGCTTCCAGAGGAGAGGGATAAACACCAGGCTTTGGACAACCAGACTAGGGCAACATTACTTCACATGGTTGAAGATGCCCTTGACAACATGAGCCTTAGTCTGGTATTGTCCTACAAGCAGCGATGGAAATCTGTTAAAACAAAGAACAAATCTGCCATCATTCATTTCCTGGAAGAACTAAGAGAGGTTGACAAATAAAAAAGGTAACTATTTAAGTTAAATCTTAATTTTATTCACTTCCCCAGTGCTGGGGGCAAAACCAAGCAATCTTGGTTAGGGACCTTTGGCTGGTTGCCTTGATGTGAAGGCAGCAAGCGTGAACCCAATAGTCGCACTTGGGTTTGGAACAGCCAACCCAAAGTGCCCTCTTATCTAACTCCCCCTCCCCACACATACGGCACTTCTCTTTATCATCAAAGACCACTGTCTGTGTTTCTTTTGTCGCATGCTGAACTCTCCGTTGGGGGGAGGGGTATCTCACTGGTGCAGATGTTGATGGCCCAGGAGTTTGGGACTGACTTTCATCCTGCATAAAGAATACCATTACAATGACCACCATGCTTGTGTACAATTCCTACTTAAATCATAAATTTGTAAAATTATCTACAATTATATATATACTGGTGAAAAACACACATAAAAAGAACAGTGTCCAGCACAATGAAAAGTGTGTATTAACAAACTCTAACAAATATTTTTCATAGAATTCTTGTTTTAAGAAATAATTTCCAAGTTATCAAAAAATAACTTCTAACCTCTCTATCCTCCGCGGAGAAACCTTTGCTCCGGTATATGTACCGACTGTTAGAGTTGGGTACTTGGACCTCAACTCTAACGGGGGCGCCAGTTGCAACATGCAGCTCATGTGCCTACAATGTATATCAATTAATTTATTACACAAGTAAAATGCAGTCCTAAATAAGTAATTTTCATTGTTTAACAATTACTTTGATACAGCTTAAAATTACAAACCTTGGAAAACAATGTGTTCTTCCGTCTACTTAATGTTTTTGTGATAAGAGACTGCTTCTGCAGTCTCTTAACAGTATCCTTGACCTTAAGAGGTTTTAAGGACACTACCCCTTTCTTAGAGACCTTTTCCTAAAAAAAAAGTGTAAATATGTGAAATGTGCATTATGCAATTGCACATTTATAATAATTAAACATTTTAAACTAATGATCTGTTTCCTGGATATCTGGACTTCATCTGACAAATGAGTAGAAAGAGTAAACAAAAATTGATAGTATAAAATGGGAATTACCACACCGTGCTGTATTATATGCATCATAACTCTATGATGTTTTAAATAGATTTTTAAAATTTAGAATGGTGTTATAATGTATAACTTTAAACATTGTATCAATACCCCCCCCCCCCAACCTTCTCTTCTACACAAAATTTAAATATATTATAGATCTACAATGTACAAAATTTAACAAACAGACAAAAGAAATTAACTGGATTATTTTTACTGGTAAAACATAAGCACGTCCATAGATCTATTGAAGAAGAAAAAAAGTAGCGTAATTCTTGGTTTTCATGATTTTTAGCACTAACTGTTCGCCATACGCTGATCATGTTATAGAAAGTGTGAAAGATCAAATTTGATTGGTTAATCACAATTGTCACTGCTAGGTGGCGATTCAAAATGGAGGCATAACATGTAAACTTTTCAGGTACCTTTCAATTTGTACATTTTTATTGCTGTTTATGGTTTTAAACACTCTTGTTATCTTGATATTTCTTAATTAATATCAATTAGACATCATTATGTAAATTTTCTGACTCGCATAGAGTCAGATGTATGTGTTCAACTTACCACACTGGCTGACATGCTGCGAATGTCTTCAAAGAAATAATTAGCGGTGGAAAAGTTGAAATGCACGAGAAAATCCCGCTTTGGCGCGACTTTATTATGACCATAAAAGGAAATATCCCTCATTTCAGAGACAATCCCGATATCGGGGGATGAATCCCAACCTGTTGAAATCAGCTGTTTTTGTATTTTAATTCTTCGAACTTCTTTTCAGCTTATCTGTTTCCGAGCCGTCCAATTATCTTTGAATTTTTATTTCAGCGTTATTTTTCAGGGCATTCCAGTACAACGCAGTAAATTCTAAATAATTATTTTGCTTTTCAGAGAGCTTTAGTTTGAATATATTGATAGTAGGTTTGTACACATTTATTTATACTTTAACTTAGTTTATTGCAAACCGGAAGTGCAGTAGTCCACCGGAAGTGCATATCTACTTTCACTTTGACTTAAAATTCTTAGATTTTAGTTAAACTATCCCTTATTATTTAAGTTCATTTTGAACTTACCCACCTGATTTGTTTACAATTTTCTCCAGTATATCTTAGTTCAATTTGAGCTACCCTCCTGAGAATTTCTACAACTGAATTTTTTTTTTCTGTGTTTATTGTGTTTAAACTTGAATAGTATCCATTTGTTTACTAAATTGCTCGCCTGAAACTTTGAAATATTTTTTTTTCTGCCCTGTGTTTACTTAGTCAGTTTTTGACTACCCTCCTTGATTTACAAATTTGCTGATACATGTGTGCTTGAATTATTTTATTTTCCCTGTACATAATTTGTTGAAATCTTTTTACACGCTTGTTACCATCAATCTAAATCAATCATGTCAAACACGGAGAAGGACAAAGAATCATCTGCAGAGTCGCCGAAACCTATTATGTCAGCTGAAGAGACTGAACAGCTTGTGAAAATGATTACCGCCATGGGAGTTAAACCAAAGTGTGATACACCACAAGATCTACTGAAATGGATGTCAGATATGGTAGGTAAAGAGGAACATGTTCCTGAACATTTTTCAGTTAAGAAGGAACTCTCCACACCTACATCAAAACAGACGATGGAGTATCCTGTGACCTTCAAGCAACCCTTGCGTATTTCTACATTTTCTGGAGGCGGAAAAGGAGAAACATTGTACGAGCTTTGGCGATACGAGGTGACATGTCTGTTGAAGGAAGGCCACTCCAAGGAATCCATATTGATGGCTATCAGACGTTCATTGAAGGGAGAGCCCGCCAATGTATTGATGAGGCTAGGAACCATTATCAAAGTAGAGGACATTATTGTGAAGTTCGATAGCATCTATGGGAGTGTGCTGGAGACAGAAGATATACTTGCAGAATTCTATAGTGCAAGGCAAAAAGACACAGAGGATTGTGCTTCCTGGAGTGTGAGACTGGAAGATCTCCTCACTAGAGCCATACAGAAGGGAAAAGTGTCCCCATTTGGAGCAAATGAGATGCTGAGGACCATGTTTCATAAAGGATTACGGCCAGATCTTAGAGATATTACAGGGCATCTTTTTCAGACCATACATGATTTTGATAAGCTAAGAGTTGCGATAAGGAAGATTGAGACAGAGCATGTGCCAGCAGGGAAGCCAAAACAAGCCATTGTGAAGGCCGCGACTAGTGATGAAAGGTTTGATCAGCTTCAGGCTCAGCTGAACCAACTTTCTACACAGATGGCACAGATGAGGCAGCCATATCCTCAATATCATCAGCCTAGATTTAGACCACCATTCCAAAGAGGACGGAAAAATCCTAGAGGATATATGTTACAAGCAAGAATGCCTTTTACCCAGAGAGTGCCAATGGATGAGCCACAGCCTACACCTTCACCCAGAATGCAACAAAGTAAGGTGATATGCTACCGTTGCCATCAAGAAGGACACATTGCTGTTGGATGTAGAGTCCTCCTCGATCATCAGCAATCAGCCAGTTTAAACTTCAACAGGCCAAATCCTGGGGCCAAGGGTCTGGCCATGCCAAATACAGGTCCAACACAAAAGAATTAGTAGGCGAGGCAAATGAAGTGACTGTGGCAATCAACGATGTTACTTGTGCAGCATTATTGGATACAGGTGCAACAGTTTCCACCATCAGCTCAGCTTTTTATCAGAGACATTTATCTCATATTGAGATGCATTCAGTGGATGAAGTTTAACATATTGAGTGCGCTGATGGAGAACAGATGCCTTACTTTGGATATGTTTGTGTGACTCTAACTGCTTTTGGAACACCACTTGATGCATTACAGAACTGCTTATTCCTCATAGTACCAGACAGCACTTATAATTCTCGGGTACCAGTACTCATCGGAACTAACATCATTAACCGATTGATGGAAAATGCACCAGAAGAATTTGGCTCAAGATATCTACAAGATGCTGATCTCCATACATCTTGGTACTTATCGTTTAGATGTATGAACTTAAGGAGCAAAGAACTGCAGAGGAATGGAAACAAGCTCAGCATCATCAAGTCAGCTGAACCTCAAAGGATTACTATACCACCTAATGGATGTGTCGTGGTCCAAGGATATTTGGATAGAAAGTTGCCTTACCAGCAAGTGCTTGCCATGCTACAAGCAACGAAACGCTCCAGTATCCCAACTGATTTGGACATCACACCATCATTACATCTCTACAACTTTGAGGATAGCCATAATGTTCCAGTTGAGATAAGCAATGCCACTACGAGAACAGTTTCCATTGCACCTAGAGCCATTCTTTGTGAGCTGCAACCAGTCACTATTTTGGATACAGAGATGCCTAAGTCATCATTTATGCCTGAAATGGACAGCATATTTGAGAAAATTAAGATCTCACAGGATATCTCATCAGAGGAGCAGAGGAGATGTAGAGATCTGATCTTGGAGTATTCAGACATTTTCTCAAAGAGTGCTACAGATATTGGAACGACGGACAAGGTCAAGCATAGAATAGACCTTCATGATCCAACACCCTTCAAGCAGAAATACAGAAGAATTCCTCCTGCTGCCATTGAGGAAGTTAGGACACACATTCAGGAACTTCTAGCAAGCGGTGTTATACGTCCGTCCCATTCACCATTTTCCTCTAATGTGGTCCTTGTTAGGAAACATGATGGATCATTACGCCTCTGTATAGATTACAGACAGCTGAACTCGAGAACCATCAAAGACAATTATGCCCTACCACGGATAGACGAGATCTTAGATTCATTATCAGGGAACAGATTCTTTACAGTACTCGATATGAAATCAGGTTATCACCAGATTGAGATAGAGGAGGCACACAAAGAGAGGACTGCATTTACTGTAGGGCCATTGGGATTTTATGAGTTCAACAAAATGAGTTTCGGACTAGCCAATGCACCTGCCACGTACCAGCGTCTGCAAGAACAGTGCCTAGGTGACCTACACTTAAAGATCTGTTTTATCTACCTCGATGATTTGATAATTTTCTCTAAGACTTTTGAGGAACATCTTCACAGATTAAGACAAGTTTTTGATCGAATTAGACAGTTTCATCTAAAATTTTCTCCAAAGAAATGTTCATTCTTCATGAATAAAGTAAAGTATATTGGACATATCGTTTCTGAAGAGGGAGTGCAAGCAGACCCGGACAAAATAGACAAAGTTAAGAATTGGCCTACCCCGTCAAACCCAGAGGAAGTAAGATCATTTCTAGGATTTGTCGGTTATTACCGAAAGTTTATACAGAACTTTGCCAAGATTGCACGTCCGCTCATAGATATTATGGCTACTGGGAAGAAGACTCGGAACAGAAAAGAACAGTCTCCAAAGTGGAAGTGGGGTGAGCAACAAGCACAGGCTTTTCAGGTGTTGAAGGACAAGCTTACTACTCCCCCTATACTTGCCTATCCTGATTTCACCAAGCCTTTTGAGCTGCGTACAGATGCCTGTGGAATAGGACTTGGAGCCGTTCTATACCAGGAGCAAGATGGACACAACCGAGTCATAGCATACGCCAGCAGAGGATTGTCCAAATCTGAAAGAAATTATCCCACACACAAGTTTTTAGCTCTTAAATGGGCAATAACGGAGAAATTTTCAGATTACCTTATGGGCCAGACATTCTCTGTATATACGGATAACAATCCATTGACGTATGTCTTGACCTCTGCCAAGCTTGACGCAACTGGACATAGGTGGATTGCTGCCCTTTCTGCATACCAGTTCACTATTACTTACAAGCCTGGCAGGACCAATGCAGATGCTGATGCCCTTTCAAGACTTCCAGAGACTCTCAGCACCGAATCAGTTAGAGCCATTTGTAATCTGGAAGAAGGACATCCCCTTATTGAAACATTACCTGTACATCTCGCAGTTAGCCAAGATATGAAGTCATCAATCCAGGATTCTGAAACATTCCAGAGAATAGACCTCCATGACATACAGAGAAAGGATTCTTTCATAGCTAGTCGGAAAGAATATGTCAAGATTGGTAAGAGACCAAAGAAAGATATGATGACAGGAGACCTGGATAAGGTAATGTATCAGAATTTCAGGAAATTCAGGATTTTTGATGACTTACTGGTGCGAGTGACATGTGCAGAGGATGACACTGAACATCAACAAGTGGTTGTTCCTAAAGAAGTTGTTCCTACTATTCTTAACTTCCTCCACAACCAGATGGGACATCCTGGCAGGGAGAGAACAACATCATTAGTTATGGATAGATTTTATTGGCCAAGGATGAGGCGAGATATTGCTATCTGGATAGAAGAGTGCGACAGGTGTCTAAAGTTCAAATCTCCAGATAACCAACGTGCATCCATGGTCAACATTACAACTTATCAGCCTATGGAACTTGTTTGCATTGACTATTTGACTTTGGAACCTTCAAAAGGTGGAATTCAAAACATCCTTGTTATTACAGACCATTTTACTAAATTTGCCATTGCCGTTCCTACTAGAAATCAGACAGCTAAAACAACAGCGGATGCGTTATCTAACAACTTCATCATACCCTACGGACTTCCAAACAAAATTCATTCAGATCAAGGAGCTAACTTTTCCAGTAAATTAATCCAGGAACTTTGTCAACTTACAGGCATATCCAAATCCAGAACAACACCATATCATCCGATGGGAAATGGTGTTACGGAGCGCTTTAACAGGACCTTGATTTCCATGCTAGGAACACTACAGCCCAACCAGAAGTCGAACTGGAAATCATACATAGGCCCACTTGTCCACGCCTATAATGCCACCAAACATGAAACTACAGGCTACTCACCATTTTTCTGATGTTTGGTAGGGAGCCAAACTTACCTATAGATCTTGTCTTTGGATTAGACAGCGGTGAAAAAGCCAAGACCACTTCAGCTTATATAGAGAAGCTTAGACAAAGACTTACAGAAGCTTATGATGCAGCAAACACAGCTATTAAGAATAGCCAAGCTCGTCAGAAATCAAACTATGATATTAAGACAAAAGGTGTTACTTTGGAGGTGGGGGATAGAGTGTTGGTGAAGGTTGTTGCCTTTGAAGGGAAACACAAGATCGCCGATCGCTGGGAGGATTTTCCCTATGTTGTCCTGGAACAACCGAACTGTAACATCCCAGTCTACAAAGTGAAGAGAGAAGATGGAGAAGGAAGATGTAGGACATTGCATCGTAATTTACTTCTGCCGATAGGTTCTAGGATTCCCTCTTCACCACCAACACCTAAACCAAGGAAGAAGACAGGAGATAAGAGAGATATCGTTCAGACGAAACCACCCATCAGAGAGGATGAGAACGAGTCTGACGACACTGATGAAGAAGTTATTATTCATATAGAAGGTACCGGTACCACCAAAACTCAGAGCACATCTAAGGAGGACGCTCCTATTCCCATCAGTGTACCTGATGATGATGATGATGATGATGATGATGATGATGATGATGATGTTCCTGAGTCAGTGTCTGATGTGACAGTAATAAATGAACTTGATCCAGAGGATCCAGTTACTGAAGATGACCATGAAGAGACTGATGTTATCTCCGTGCCTTCGCCACCTAGTACACCACAACCTGTACCAAGAATTTCCACGAGAAAGAAAATGAAGCCAACCTGGACAAAAGATTATGTTATGTCCCTTCAGCATCATCCAGAGTGGATGCAGAAGGCTGCTTACCTGGAAAAGATAGTAGAGGATGGAACTTTCCAGAAGCTGGATAAGGAGGCATCCAGAGCCCTTATCAGCATCATAACAGGTAAGTGATGTTTTAATTGTATATATTGTTTCTTTTATGCCAATATACAGTACTTTGTGTCACATTCGGGGTCCTGGCAATGGCGCGGACGCCATTCTCACACCAGGGGGAGAATGTGGCAGATACATATTTTATTAATTTTCTATGCATACATGTATTTATTATATACATGTATGGTAATTATGATTTATCATATTTAATTTGATTTAAAATGCACATGTTGAATAATATAATTATTCAGTTTAAAGCCTTTAGTGTGCATTCACCCATGGTCTGTCAACAGGTTCATATAGGTAGAAATGGCCTAAGGTCATTAATTATATCCAGGCCTAATGTCGGATGTTTCTTTTAATTTCATTGGTGTTTTACTGTGTGTTTTACTTGGGGATTGGTTAGTGTTTTTCCCTCCAGAAGGTTCTTGGTTTTCTGGACATTCTTTGTCCAGAGTTTGGTCAGTGATGATGTATATCTTTTGATCTGACATTTTGACAATCAGACCTTTTCATAGAGACTGACTTTCTTCTCCTTCTGGTATGTTAACAATTTATTACTAATATTAATATGATTCTTATATTTCAATTAAATGTCCAATCAGTAATTTTGCATTCTTGATCTATTTCACTAAGCACTTTCCCTGAGTAAATGAGATCAGTGAGAATGATATTTTTTAAGTATGAGTAAACAGAAAGATCTCATTGTTATATATTTTTAAGGTAACATATCTTTATGATTTGGTGTGTAATATATTGTGTAATTGTTTACAGACCACTCAGGCTGTATTATTGTAAATCTGCAGCATTGCTGCTTGCTGTACACGCCTATTCCCATAGAATGGTATGCACATAGTTTTATGCTTATTCAGTAATATATAATGTTCAAATACATTATGATGATAATTATTGTAAAGTTTTATGCTGAATATTGATTGATATATAATTGCGGAGAAATATATGTATATTCTATGTGTAATGAATTATCTCCCTTGACAATCATTGTGTTTTTATGCTTAAATATTTACACTTGTTATATTGTTAATATTGCAGGGTTTAATTCATATCTGGTAATAAAGTCTTGTCAGAACCCTCAACAGGCAGTTACTTGTTCTTCACTTGACAACCCCCAAGCCTGTTACAAAAATAAGTGGCAATAGATCTTTGAATGAGGAAACCATGATGCCTAACATTCAAATATTTTGAAATTTTCATTTAATTATCAAATGTAAACAAATATCAATTACTTTTTTTCATTGGTAATAACTCAATAATTAGCACATTTTGTGACTTAACTCTTAATTAACAGCTAATCTCTTAGGTTAAGTTATAAATTAGTAATTTTAGCTTATCATCTATTATTTATTTACTACATTTTTGTATATTTATTAATCAACACTTTGAAATGTGCTTTTTACTTTGGAAAACTTTAAAATAATTTAAGAGTAGTTACTCTGACACAAGCTATACACAAATGGATAATAAACAGGAAATGGCTCGTGTGGTGATTAGTCTATGTGGATATGAATTCTTGAATATATGTGTATATCATCGTTTCGCTGAAATTCTGAGAGATGTGAAAAAATTCCTTCGGGCTAAATGTACCAATATATTTACAAAGGTGTGAAATCGGAATCCATTCAATCATTTCAATCAAAATGTTTTTCAGATTCAATAAATTTCTGTAGATCTCTTGAAAATTCACCTGCAAATCATCACTTTCATGACAACACTAATAGAGGAGATTTTAATTCAGACTGGGTTTCTTTTTTCAAGATTCAAGACTCCTGAAATTAAAATAATTTAATAATCAGGTACATAGCTTGTAAGCATTGGTCAGGCTATCATTAAAATAATGTATGGCTTGCCCTCTCCCGACTTAGGGTAAAATTATCGGTTTGTTCCCGTTTTGCACATATTTGGATTACAGGTAATTACAGCCTGGCCCCTCTTTTTTGGAGGACGTGGATTGGCGGAATCAAAAGCATGTAAATATAAGGAATAACTGTCAGATTTTTCAGTTTCATGACGATGATCAATCGATTGGCTTGCTTGATAATTTTATGCATAAACGCCTTCGGCGTTTATGCAAATTGTCACGTAAGCCAATCGATTGATCACATCATGAAATTGAAAAATAAGACAGTTATTCCTTAATACTTATTGGCATTCAAGCTGAAACATGTATTATGATATTATACTTTTGGCATACAGTATTACATTGATATCGATTAATTACACAGTCCATGAAGAGAAACGGGTACGAATACTCGTATATATACAGCTCGCATATTAGCACAAGCATTCTCAAATAAGGTTTGCGAAAGCTAGATTAGTTTTTTTTTAATCAATTTCTTTAACACCGTATTACAAAGAAGAAACCTAGTTTTTTTTATAAATATATATTGCTGACATATTTCCACTCTGGATCATATTTATTTACATCGGGAAAGGTAATATTTCAACATCACCCTCTTTTTCTTAAATCTAGCAATTCCCTTTCAATTTCCATAAAGGTAGGATTCTTCTCATATTTCTAATTTTTAAAAATTCATGAAATTTTCACAGAATCAAGAAGACAGTACCAGTAAGTGATAGTGTTAGTGAAATTAAATTTGACCGTTTTATATTAGAGGCAAGGTCAGGTCAAGGTCATTATCTTTTCTTTGACATTAAGAATAAAAATTAACTGTTGCCAATCATGTGATACCTACTTCTATTTCAAAAGTTTAAAGATTGTTCTTTTTGCATAAAAACATATTGCTATATCGGGTCTATAGCATGATATTTCGAAATTTACATAAATAATGTAACTTAACTGGATATTGGCTAATCCGAATTTTCTCTGTTTTTCTTAATTTTTTAGGATATATTAGTCATTTTCATATGCTTCCTATATTTAACTTTTTCCTATTTTCACATATAATAAAGTAGTCTTATAAGTGTACAAAATGATACAAAAACAAAATGTTTTGATCGTTTACTAAGAGTGAAAAAAATACTTTTTCTGGATTTTTGGCTCAGATCTGCACTTTGATAGGAAGCGTTCAAAAGCTAATAAAGATCTAGTTTGTTTGAAAAATCAAATTTATTTGATATATTTTTAAAGTTTAGTCCCTCATTATTAATCTAACATACATTTGAAAATTTCTCCAAGACTTCGATTGTGTAAAAATTATAACTAAATTCATTGTTCTATTATAATTTTGAGAGGCAGAAAAGAAGATATTTTCATACGCCACCATTCCGCCAAAAATATAGTCCCTGCTAGTTTTCAAACGCAGTTTACCATTTCTAGTTAAAGTTGTACAATTGTGATGAGGAAAAAAATATGGTCTTTTAAATTCCTTACACCTCAATATATAAGACATATAAGCAAATATACTTTGAATGTTTCATCTAGTCAGAAACCAGAGAAGAATCCTACCTTAAGAGTGTGTGATCATGCAATATTTCTTCATCGATACATGATTTAATCTAGATTCAAAGATATTAAAGAGTCACAATTTTCATATTAATTAATACTGGTATTTTTTTTTTTTATAAATCATTAAAACCTCTTCTATTCTGTTCTCATTTACAATAAAAAAATTTAAGACAATTTATTGACCACTTTCTCTTCAAATGTACCTATAATATAAAGTATCTGTCTGTTACAATAAATTGATTAAAAAGACACTCAAGCAAAGTGCGTCTGAGAATAAGTACTTTTTTTATTTTTAAATTGAAAGACCCATTTGCACATATTACGCCCTAACAGTGACTCATTTGAAATAGGAATGAACAGTGTTATGAACAGAATATTTATTAATACTAGATTATTATACAAATTCACATTTTTCTGTTATTTTGATGTCATATTTAAGTAAATGGGAAATTAAAGATGCATTAACTTAAGTTAAGGTGCATTATCATAGTTTTTGATGGCATAGATACCGATTATTTTTAATTATCTTAAATTTACGTCGTTTATTTTAAAATATAGTGCTTAAGGATTTTATTGAACACCATGCATTTCAAAACAAAAAAAATATGTTCGCGGTATTGGGATGGGGGTGTTAGTATTGTTCAGCAAAATATGACAGTAAGAGAAGACAAAAACTGAAAGTTCAGGTCAGCATAAAACATTCAGCTTGATTTTAACAGAAAGGACTTTGACCGGGAAAAAAAGAGGAAGGATTGCAAGCCCCTCCCCTGCACTACGAGTGCCTGGTGTTTTTTTTTTTTAAACTGTTGTACTTCTTAAATTCTTACCCAATTTCAGTTCAAAATTCTTAGTTACAAATGTATAGTTGATCACACCTCTCACGGAAAAAAATATGCACATTCGCTGGATTTTATTACCTTTCTATTTTTCTACATAATACACGTCTATTTCACGTCTTTTGCATTTTATATGTACATGTAATTATGTATATGAATAGGTATTATATCGCATACATATAAAACAATTAGTCTTTTAACCCACTTGCCACTTTTTCCAAGTTATGTACAGACAAAGCACTTACGCCTACTCATGAGCAGGCGTAGATTTAAACCAAAATTTAGTCTCTACTAAGTCTCCGCCTTTTTGTGGAACGTTATATAGTCTGATTCTCGGGTTTAGTCACTGATTTAGTCCGGACTAATCTTACGCCTGGTCGTAGGCCTTTTTGAGAAACGAGCCCCTGGTTTTATTTTTTCCTCCACAATGATTATAGAAGTATAGGAGCCCATATGAGTAAAACATGCAGATGAAATAACTCAGGTAGATGGATAATGAATTACGAACCAGAATTTCAATCCGGGTTTTCTCAGAAGTCTGAGTCAAATTGTACCCGCCCATTTCATTGTCTGATATCAAATGTTTTGACTGTAACAGATGGAAATGACGTAAGTTGCTTATTTCAGATCTTGTCACTTAATGTTCCGTGGTTTAAACACAGTTGTATTTTTTTTATTTTCAGCCACAATGACGGGCAGTATATATGGTAGTTCTCAGGAGTAAGAAAATCTGCATATGAATAATGGAAGAGTAACGATGCCGGACTGGCGAATGGATTGGTTATGTGAGGAGGGCCAAAACGCATTCAATGGAACTAATATCAGATATGTGATAAGATTATGTTGGAATTTATTAAGATTGAATTCTTCATACAATTCCAACTATACATTTGTCCCCTTGTTTGAAAACCAGGAATTAGGCGAGGACTTGGCGAGACCCGAGACAATTGTTACTTTTATCCTGTGTGTTGTTGCATTGCTGTTTAATGTTGTGTCCATCATGGCTACGTCACAAATCTCTTCGACAGCACATACCAAAGTGATAATAAGTCTGGCAGCCTCCGATATTCTCGTCCCAGTCAGTGTATTTATGCACATTGTTGACAGTCATTTCAACGTGCCATCTCTCGATCCTAATTCTCGACTCCTCTCCGCCTGCATTCAAGTTTGTGTCGTGTCATTCAACAATATGGCAAACTTGATGTCGCTGTTGAACCTTTTAGCAATAGCTATAGATCACTATATAGCTAATTTGATGCCTTATCGATATGTGCATCTTTTAAACCGCCGTCGGACAAGTTTCATGATAACCATTTTATGGATAATAGGATACCTGTGTGGATTTTCTTCCTTCTTTGGTGGATTTCAAAAGTCGGAGGCATTCGAAAATTTGAATTTTTGTGAAATTACCAACTTTTCTGTTTTCCATGCAGAATATTTTGTGATATTCACGGCGGCAGTTTGTTTTGTCGCCATGTTATTCATTTATACAAGAATATTCTGTATTGTGCGACGTGTAAGCACAAAGGGAACAGCGCTTCATAAAGACGCATTGCACAACACCAAGGCACTGAAAACCTCAGCGCTTATCATCGGCACTTTCGTTGTCTGCTGGCTTCCGAATTTAGTCTTCCAAGTGTCTCTTTTGATTCAGTTACACGCTTTAGACAGTAGTAATAGGGTGTACGAAACGCTTTTTCGTGTCAACAGATATTTATACATTCTTGTTGTGGTGAATTCTGTTTGTGACCCCATCATATATGCAGCAAGGTTAAGAATTGTACAAAAAGGGTACTTTCGATTATTATCAAGGTTCTGTGGATATAAGAACCCAAAAATGTACGACGGTGTTAATTATCGCCAATCAAAGACTAGTGAGCTCCTGGCCCGAAAGCAGTCAACACTGGAATCGAACGCACCCCGAGAATCTCACCCCGAAATACAGAGTATGTTGTAAATTGTTTTAGATTATGGTGATCATGAACTCCATTTTTACAATATCAGAAATAAAGTTGAGGAAGTATGAAATATTTCGTCTTAACATACAGACTACCTACCCCCCTTTCTGTTACCGTTTTAGCATTGAAAATGCTTATGAATCGTAATAACACATGTACATTTAACTTTACAAGGTTAGCTTTTCTAAAAAAGCTGAGACTCAGCCACTGGAATACAGAAAGTTTCTTTCTTGTTTTGTAATGGTTGATGATTTGATCTATCCATCATGTTGTGTTCCTTATATGTAATAATTGCCATTGTAAGAAAAGTTAAATTCGTTTTCCGTAATCGTTTTCTTATTCGTAACATAATGCTGTACATAATAAATAATAAAGCATAGAATAAATTTTAGCTAGTCTGCATCGTCATTATTACAATGATCTCCAATAAATTCTCTTCGGCGCAGACATCAGAGAAAGTTCATCTCCTACTTGTAAATGAACAAAAGCCACCATGGCAACTAAGATCACATTAAATTCTATAAAAATGATATAGATTATGATGAATAAAAGGAAGGTAGACTTTGTGTTAGATTGTTTTTATATATTATCAAATAACAGTTTTTTAGTTGTGCAATGCATGATGTGGAGGGGGGAGGCATAGTGCATGTATATTTAATTCAATTTCTAAGTTTGAGCATCCATTTTTACGAAAGCCCATTGAGCTCTTTTTCGTAGGTTAAAAAAATATTTTTTTCGCGTTATAACGCGTAACTTTCGCGATATAACGTATAACTTTCGCGAATAAACGCGTAACTTTCGCGGTAAAACGCGAAACTTTGGCGAGTAAACGCGAAACTTTCGCGATATAACGCGTAACTTTCGCGTTATTTCGCGAATTTATATGCATATAGTAATGTTTTTTCAGGAACCTTGATCTTCACTGACAGATAAGAACATGAACGCTTACATGATCTTTCATGAATTTATTAATAAATTATCCTTTCCTCAGAAGATGTCTTGGAGAAATGATGCTAGAATGGTTCGAGAATAGGTTAGATTAGTTATTAAATTTTTTTTATTTCAAAACCCTACCAATTAATAAAATGAATTTTACTTTCTTGTGCATGTTTTTCAGTTGTTAAATTCAAGAAATTCTTTAGACTGATTATTTTATTGAAGGAAAGTCTCCACTTGACACTTTCTCAAGCATTTTTTATCAGTAACATTCACTACAATTGTACCACTAATAAATTAAGCAATCCATCATTTTTAATTAAAAATTATACCTTGTAGAAACATAGCTTAAAAGTGAGTGAACAATGTGTCATTTCATGAGCTTAACGTGTCATATGATGTTTTTAAGTAATTAATATAAATGGATATTGTTAATTAGAAATTGATCGAGGAGGAGGGGTCTACTTTTTCTTAAGTTTTCTCAAATATTTAATATATATCTGAAAGGTTATTGAAAAGTTTGTGGACTAGCGCCATAAATCAAAACTGTTAAGGATCTACAGCAAGCAAAGAGTTTTTACAATTTGAATAAATTGTCAATGTTTTCGTAAGCAACGGAATGACAACGTGGCGCAACCTCAAAATACGATGTCGTATTTCAACAGTGAATCTAACGGAGACAAAGGAAAATTTCACATCCAATTTTCACCCACGTGGTGGGACACAATTAAATTGACAATTTTACCTTATTTTGTTATTTTCTGAGATCTTAATCTTAACAATTTATTTCAAATTCTTCTGAGAGTGTTAAAAAAAGACATCTGAAAGGGTTGGATTCAATAGAATAAAACTTAAAATTGTAGCTTGTGATCATGGTCCAAGATCAAAATGGCTTTTTGCTTTTCTTTGTAATGAATAAATTAGATCAAAATCAAAAGAAAGTTAAGACTTACGCAAATGTCTTGGATACACAGCAAAAGTTTCGCGTTATTAACGCGAAACTTACGCGTTATATCGCGAAATTTTCGCGTTTATTCGCAAACGTTTCGCGTTATAACGCGAAAGTTATGCGTTTATTCGCGAAAGTTACGCGTTATAACGCGAAAAAATATTTTTAACCTACGAAAATGAGCTCAATGGGCTTTCGTACATTTTAGTGTTATTAGGAAAGAAAAGAATTGCTTCCAAAAACAGTAAACTAATGAACGCCACGGAAAACAATTTAAAATGGAAATTCAAAATATGTTTATACATGCAGTACGTATACATAAAATGTCATTGATGATGTCTACCATCATAGCAAAACTATAGATTAAAATACTGGAATCCATCATCCCCCTCTCTCTCTCTCTCCTTTCTGGGGGGGAGGGGGGGGGCGTTGACCCTGTTTATAAAACAGCACGGTTCAGATTTCTCTCAGCTATGGCATTTCCACTGTGGTCAATTTTTTACATGTGGGCGCGGTTCACGTGCACAAGTGGCACTTACGCGTCTATCATCATGTAAATTATAAGAATTTACTGTCTTACAGTGGTCTTGTGATGTTTTCATAACTTCCATCATTAGAGTGAAAAGAAATTGATCGTTCTTTTTTTCACGATTTTGGGACCTTTGTGGCAAGTGGATTGTTGTGTGAATTCCGACCCGTACATGTTTTATGCAAGGTATTGAATATTGATCGAGGGAGTCTTGCATCAGGCATCCAGAGGAATACACAATTTAAATCTTCGGCTTGCAATGGCGATTGAGCGAATAACACGTCTTATAATTTAATACCACATGGTCGAGATCGACATTGCGTGGCGGCCGCCATTGTTGTTTACAAGTTCGCATGTGATAACAAAACATGCCGATTTCAGCATTTACGGACATAATTATAAAACACCACATACCTCCGTCGAAGTGTTGGCCTTCTTTATTCTTATTTACTTTGTTTTTAATTACTGGCACTCGAAATAATTACGTAAAATCCATTATTTCATTCCTCTATATAATTCAATTGGGGATGCAGTGTTTCCGGTTTGGAGAAGTTACCAATACAGACGTGATGTTTGGTATACGTCATGAGATTACATTGGTAACTGTGCATTTCCGGTCAATTTCCTACATATACGGCTGCACTGGTGCATTACACACACTTTGGGATTGAGATCACACGGCTTATTAGCTAAATAGTAAGTTGGAGGAAAAATATTCGGGTGCCAGCCTAAGCCTCTAAATACCTCTAATTTAATATTACTTGGAATTATTACCATTTTCACCCCCGTTTTATTGGGTTTTTATTATTTTATCCACTTACCAATTCCCAATATACCCTGGGGGACTTTGTGAATTGAAAAATAACATGTTTGGTCTTTATTAAAACTTATTATAACTTTATTCTCGATCTCCGTGTTCTCTTTTCGGATTATTGTCATGCATTAGGAAAATCATTGTAAATGTCTACTGAGGATTTATACTATACACATATATGCTCGGACACGTTACAGTATCATTTAAAAACTGACAAATATCCCATCTAGAAGCTGAACAGTCTATTTCATTAATTTTCGTCGAGAACGACGAAGAACAATGCAGTCTATAAATAGATCGAGGTCATGAGTGTCCGTGAAGAAGCACGTCCTCTGGATGGAGAAAATTGTGCAAATCTTTTTTTCCCAGAATTCCGATTAGTTAACGCAAGCGCACTTGCAGTTTCATCCTAACGTAACTAGCCCGGGGGCTGACTAATGAAACAAGAAACTGCAGTTAATGAGCATAATATGCAGTAAAGAAAAGAGAAAAGAGAGTTTAGTTTTTAGACTTTGCTACATTTGTTCCATCTAGTCAGAGTAATGTTAAATCATTATAAACATAATATGTTACAGAGTAACTGTTAGTACTTAATGGTTGAATTACAGAAAGACACGAATCAATTTACGTACACTTGAAACACTTACCTAGATAAGTTAGAGATATCCTGGTGTTTTGACTGAGGGGCATAGTACACATTACTTCAGGTGTTCTCCTACTCAGCAGTACACTGACACCCTTATCTACTACAGCATCCATATCTAAAATAATTTGGACGATCAAGAGGTTCCTTCAACTGACAAAAATAAGAAATATGTAGCGAAATGTTTCGAGAAGTTGGTGTTTAATGTAAAATTAAATCATGATTAAATTCTTTACGAAAATTCCTCGTAAAATTCCATAATTCTTACAAAGGAGAGTGGTACTGTGTTGACTTAATACAATTTTATGTAATGCAATATGATATTTATTATGTACAGTATTATGATTATTGTTAATTAATTACCCTGATTATTAGTCCCATAGGTACAAGTGAAACCGACAGAGGCTCAAGACTTCCTCCTTGTCTCTCCGTCCGTCTAGCGGTCTGTATGTCTGTATGCTTGTCCCCCCTTTTCTTACCGCATGTTCTTTCTAAACACTAACGGAATTTTAAAAGCCGTCAAGTTAACATTTTTGATCTCCTTTCATGACTTTTGAGGAAAAAACGAATTATTTTAGCTATTTCTAAGATGACCTAACACATCAGTCACTTTTTTCTTAAATTTGGATAATTGACATTTTTTATTTAACTGGATAAAATCCCAAATAATTTTAAATTAGCCAAATTGCTTCACCTTTAAAAAAAGGATTTTAATGAATGACTCAATTTCGAACAATGATTGAATCCGGAGAATCAATCATTTCTTTTAATCTCATATTTTAGATGTAGAAGAATTGTTATCTACATTGTCAATATAGGAGGGTTGTTCGGAAAGTTCGGTTCGAGGTCTTCTTTCGTATCTTTTTTGTAATTAACGACATATCATGTCCAATTGGTAGAAAGGTTTCTACAATAAATTCAAATGAGTTTTCATTAAAAAATAAACTAATTTAAAAGATTTCGAGATTAATTTCAAACTTATTTAGAACAAAAGAATGCGAAAATAGGGCCAGGGAGTATGTCAAAAGTTTGTAATTTACAAACAATACCAAAAAATACGACTGAAGCCATATCGTTTAAAAATGGTGCAAGGACGAAGAAAAATCTAGATAGGATAAAAACAATAACTAAACATCGTTCATTCTCTAAATTATGAATGAATGGTTTCTTTCGTGGAAATAAAATCAATATCAGAAGGTGCGTGTAAATGGCCCAGACGACATTCGTAAGATTTAAACTCTGTACATGTACAATGTATCTGACAAGGACAATTTGTGAGAAACTGGATCTGTAAAAATCTTGCCAAAACTTGTAAGTTGATAGATTAAGTCATGGAAAGAGAAAGGCGTTTCACAGCTCCTCACATTTTGACAGATCAGTTACGCAAAAAGGTACAGTCATGTAAAATAAAACATTTACAAGCAGAACAGTTGTTGGCAGAATTTTCAATCTATAGGGAAACGATTTCGTAAATGGATTTTGGACCAGACAATGTAAAATGTATTGGTAAAATATTTTGGGAACGAGCAGACAAAGTAAAATATATTGGTAGAATATTTTGGGAATGACCAGACAATGTAAAATGTATTGGTAGAATATTTTGGGAACCTCATCACGCTAATTTTGACGTTAAATTATTGCTCCGGAGGTATCAAACATCTTGATTTTAAAATCAAATAAATTGATTTATTTTCAGTTGAATGAAAGGAACCTCATACCTCAACAAAATCAATAACTATACATATAATATTATGCTCATTTTAAATTTCTTTTAAAATAGTAACAGTATAAAAAAGTAAAGTACAATGTATTGGATTTTTTTTTTTTTTTTTTTTTTTTTTTTTGATGTGTGAAATTTCATACCATTTGATTAAAAATAAATCGATATATTTCATTTCAAAATCAACATGTATTATGCCCACGGAGCATATGCACTTACAATTAGTGGCAATATAACGTCAAAAACATAATGTCAATAGTTTCTAAAAAATACTATGTCCATACATTTCACACTGCATAGTCCGATACTCATTCATTAAAAAACCATTTTCTATAACATGACGGAAAGGGGCAGTAAAGTGTCTGTCAAATGCTATTTCTATAACTAGTGAATTGCATTGTAATATTTCAATTTTTGTATTTTCTACAACCCAATAAAGTCAAATAAAGGCAATTCAGTTCTATTTGAATATCTGTATAAAGTTCATTCAAAATTTATGCAATTCAAATGACAAAAATATTTAATACACATAATCATATATATTACCTGTGACAAGAACTTTCTAAATACACTATGATTTTTTACCTCAAGACCTTGACATTGAAGTTTGACCTACTTTTCAAAATCTTTAACCTTGCTCATGACGTTTGAATGAGAAAAGAGAGGGCTTTCATTTCATACCTGTGTATTGCTTGTGACAAGACTTTTCTAAATATACCTGGAGTTTTTAACCCCGTGCAGTTTGACCTTAAAGTTTGACCAACTTTTTCAGAAATTTAAAGAAGAAAATTGGCTCTAACTTTTGAATGAGAAGAGATAGGGTTTTCATATTTCAAGGTCACCAAGTCATTGATCTTGCTTTCATTTGAAAGGGTTTAATTAGTGTAGTATGCATACTAAATATGAATTCTCAATTTTTCATAGTTCAAAAGTTGTAAGCGAAGGTTAAAGTCGACGACAGACAAACAGATAAACAGACAAACAGGATAAAAACAATATATGTCCCTGATCTATCGATTCGGGCACATACTATTGTTTGCAGCTAACTGTAAAGTTTCACGTTTCGTCAAGATCTTTTTCGTCAGATGCATCCAGCGTAAACAATTCACGTGATTGGTCAACTCAAATTATCAACATTGATACGGAAATAGTCTGTTGCACGAGCAACCAATCAGGTATAAGAAGAAAGTTCCAGTCGTAAAGCTTGTGGTTAGGAGGCGTGTACAATTTACCTTGAGTGCAGCTGTCAACTAGATCGTGACGTAACGTGAAACTTTACAGTCAGCTGCAAACAATAGTAAACACTCTTTAGATCGAGTGTTTGCAGTACAATGCTATTTGTGATATTTTCATTTGATAAATTTTGATTAAATACAACATGCATGAAGAAAGCATCATACCGTGTAAATGCTATATTTTTTTTTATTCTCTTCAGGGTGCGAAGCCTGTTTTCTGGTTATTATCTCCTAGTACATGTACAGTTGTATATCTATGAACTGCACATATCAAGCACTAATTTGGAATTAAGATAAGCCGGGTCCCTGAGAATGTTTATTCTCGCCTCTTTTATGCTGTATATTGTTTGTTTAACTAATGATGTAAAGTTTACTTTATTAAACACACTTCTTTCGATGCATATCAGCCATAAATTCACTTTAAAAAGAAATTATTGAATAAAAAATAAAGAACAAAGTGCAAAATATGTTTAATATCATTAAAACAGTGACTTATTTATGTTCATTAAAGTTTACTGCATAACGATGTCAACTTACAGGGTAATGTGCGGTATCAACTTTAATATTCACTTGGCAGGTTTTAATCAGACCTGTGTTGTCTTTCTAATAATTCAAATTTTATTAAAGAACAAGGTATGTTTTTTTTTTTTTTACAAATCTTGCCCTATGATTTTCTATAAAATAAAACTGGTGTAAAAGGTGATAACTAATGCTTTCTGAATCATTGAAATTCCAAGCAGAAAAATCATACAAATCATTTTTCTCGCACGTGTTTTTAAATGCTAATTGAGACGTCATAAACATGTGCATTTTCCTATATTTTCTTCAAAAGTTGCAGAAGACACCAATTTTCAATGGAATTTTCTTTCAGAAAATATTGTCCACAGGCATTGCCCTCAAAGATTTTGAGACATGTGATTATTTATTGTTTTTTGCACAACATATCAAAAATTAAAGTTGGCGACGGCTGTGGACACTATTTTCTAAAGGAAAATTGCTCTTGAAATTGGCTAATTTGAGGCTTTTTCTGTTAAAATACAGAAATGCATCACATTTATGACGTCATATTTGCAGAATGGTAATCCTTTGTGCCATATTCTCTCCTGATTTATCAAGGTCATATACTTAACTTCTATTTAAGCCAGTTTCAAAGCTTTTGATGACATTACATTTTTAGGACACAATGAAGCTAAAACCATACCTTCTTCTTACTTATCGATATATTGAATGTGAGGTATTCTTTTTTTTCAAGAAAATTCATAATTATATATGTTCATACAATAATCAGTAAAATTATGTGTTTCATTAATTTTGAATTTAAAGTTCAACGCTCACTACAATACCTGAAAATATTTCTGGAATAGAGATTACTGAAACAGGAAGAGCAAAGCTCTAAGTGGGTAAAGATAGTGTAAGGGTTTTGTGTTGCTCGACGGCTGCTTTGCAAACTTAATTTGCACCCATCTACTGTACAAGTTTATTACGAAGGAAAGAAAGTGTGAATGCCACATGCTTGATCTTTTCAGAAAAGAATTCTTTTAGCTCTTCGATAAGGCTTGCTGTAAAAAGCGGAGGATGGAGTCTCCAAAATGGAGGGTCAGACAGTGAGGGGGATTGAGCCTCTTATGTCAATTTTAATACAGTTGCCTGTTTTATTTTTCAATCATTTTAGAAACTGAATTCAGCTGGGTTGCTTGTAGAGCTCTCCATCAGTGATAAAATGTGCCTGTCAGAATTAATTACCGAGTCTAGATATGTCCTAAAAATATTACTGCAGATAATTATGTTTTGCATTACACATCACAGATCACTTTGTCTGCATATTATCACCAATTAGAAAGTATATCTCACATTGCTGTAAAACCTGCAAAAGCTTGGGTATGTGTAAACCACAAAAGAAGAAACAATAAAATGTCAACTGAATGTGAAATTTAGCAAAGAAGTATTTTCTTACACGAATGTATCTGTTTTTAAGTTTTCCCTAGAAGTTAAAGTGATCTAGCCCTTACCAGTTAACTTTTTGCACTTCAGGTATTTGATATCTATATTAATAAAATCTGTCAAGTTATTGCAAGATAGAAGCGTGAAACATAAATCAGACAGAAGTTTCCATTCACTTAGCAACCGTTATACCGCATAACAAAATTAAATAATTCAAACACTCTTACTAACAAGTTCTCACGAATATCAGAAAATGAGATGACAGATCTGATAAGCACGCGTTAAATTTACAAAAAGCACACTGCTCTCACCTAACTCAAGATGCTCCACCCCTTGCACTCTCTGACCCTCCAATTTGGAGATATTTTGGAGACTCCATCCTCTGCATTTTACACCAAGCCCAATAATTCAGCAGGAACAACAGCAGCCAATAGGGGTGAGTGGCTCCGATCTCTGGAGGCCCTATGCGCCACCAAACATGAGGGGACAGTTAACGTAATCAAAAGGTCAAGGAGATGGGCTGTCTTTTATCTGCGTACATTTATAAATATAACATAATTATGTTTTATTGACGATGAAGAATTTTTATTTTTTCGGAAAAAAACCCGAATAGAACACTTTTGAAGACAACTTGCATCTAATATTTAATTTAGTTATATGCAGATATGTACATTGGAATAGTTATATAATACTCAAAAGATATTCTGAGTCAAATGTAGTATGATACATGTATGTCATTTTTGCTTGGCTGTGGGCCCCTACCTTGACCCTAAGTTGGTCCCCCGCCCCTTTCAATATTCCTGGATACGCCATTGATGTTTTCGCAAATTCACTTTCATAAGAACCTTTTCCAGAAGCGTTTTAGCAGATGAAGGTCTTAGTTGTCTTACATCCGGTGTAGTTTAATCCCTCCCGTTTTGTGAGGTTAACCTTACTGTGTAAAAAATTTAATGCTCTTGACAGTGATGCCAAGTTCACAATACAAGAAAGCAGTAAAAAAAAACAACTCTGCACACATTGGAAACTTAATGCATAAAGTTTACTGGGGCAATCTATTTACAAGTAAAGAATCAAATTATTTTTTTTGCAAAGGAAAAGTCACCGACAAATAATCGCTTTTAAACTATTTCACACATAATCCTTCGGCTTCTTGTAAGAATAATGAGGTGTGTCTTTTGGTTTTCGCGCATATAATATTGATGAAACTAGAAGTGCAGTAAGCACTAGGCTCACTAAATGATATATCTATAATGGTAAATACATACCGACCATTTGTGACGTCAGAAAATATTTTCTGCCTGTCCCAATTGTGAGTAAAGCAACAATTTAAAGGAAACGTTTCTTCAACAAGTCTTCAGTGTTATTGAAATTAAACAAAACATTGTTCATAAAATGAAATTATAATCAGCTGATTAATTTTCAGGTTTTGATATTTATAAATACTGGAGTGTCTACAAGAATCTTCATCTGAAAGACAATATCAGAAAAAATAATATACATTTCCTCACTTTTCAATGTCTGAATCAAGGCAGTTATTTTCAAGATACATTTACTTGACACACTTAAAAATCCACTGAACACTTCATTCAAAGAAAAGTAGTTTTTGAAAAGTTTATTAATACTATTGTGCGGATGTTCCTTCTTATTTACCCTCCGTAATGAACAGTATAATTACATGTATAATGTATGATGACAGAGATCAAGACATGGTGAATGGGAGGATGAAATAAAGAGGCAAATGAAATCCGCAACCACTTGTACGTTAAAGCCTTTTTTGGATCTGTGTTTTCTTTTTAATGTTCATTTCTAAGGATCGTTCAAAACAGGATTCAACTCAGGCCACTTAAGCAGAAAAAAGGAGTAGGCTTACACGCAGTGAAATTTATGCATTAGAATATTATGCACTCATATAAGTGTAAATCTTTTTTCTTTGCTATTTGATTTCGTGTTGTACGATGTAAGATTATAAAGCAAATTTGCATTGTAAGGTGATTTGTTCTTAATGCTCAGTAGCTTCTCAGTATCAGTATCCAAATTTAAGTTTAAGTTTATATTAAGTTTGCACATAAACCAAAAGCAGTACTTAAAAATATTACCCTCCCCCATACCTTTAAATTAAAGAAATACCAGTTGAAAGTGACAAGAAAAGCAGCATCATGTGTTGTTGTACTATGGAAAATTCTAAACTAAACTCTGAAAATGCTTGAGGAAACACGAAATATGCCTGAAGCTTGTCTTACATACGCATGTAAATGACCCAGAGGACATTTACATGCATATGTAAGTGCTCATCATCTACCTTGCACATTGGTAACAGTCTTGATTTTTCCTGTGCATTGAGTTTATCAGAACATTTATCTTTCTCATAAGATTATTATTCAACCCTTCCGACGATAGTCTTAATGGTGAGAGTAGCTGTAAAGTACCAAAGCCTACAAAACCCCCCGCCAAGTGAATCCCACGAATTTTCGATTTAGGATAGAATTTACAGAATCCAACTGGTTTGCTACACGCGAATGTTTGTTAGAAAGTCTCGACAAACACTGGCTACATTTTCTCAGCGTGAACATGCTAAAAACAGTACGCATACGACGCGTACGTGCGCATGTGAGAGTAAAATCGACGTAAAGTTGCCAAGCTCGCGCACCAAATTAGAGCAGAGAGTTTCTGTCAGTTTTAGGGTGAAAATATCAGAATGATTGTATGCTGTAAAAATATCGGTTTCATTGATAATGCATTGATAATAACCGAGGTAGCATGATGAAAAGCCCTATCTTGATGTGACGTTGTTACGCGCCAACGTCACCGTCATGGTTGGTTGGAAACATTTTAAATTAACTCTCTGACAACCGTAAAAGCTTTTTTGGTTGAAAAGTTAAAAACAAACTGCACAGCAACATGTTGTAGCCTTTTTATTCACTTATGCAATTCAATCACTAGACCCTATGTAACTTCCGTCGGCCATACCATGATTGCAAGAAATTTATACTGAATGCAAATATCGGAAAACGATGTCTATAACTCTAATGCATCGCTTGTCACTACAAAATGTGATTAAAAAAAAACTGTCATCATCAACATGCACGTGTTTTTGCCTTTTTATCAGTTTCCCTACGTGACGCCATACATTTCACGGTTGAGTAATTTTGACCAGCGATTTTAGTGCACAGTAAACAAAATACACAACTGACAAATTTTCATAATTTTCGGACCATAGTTAAATATTTTTCGCATATTATGCTCTTATGCGTTTCTTTTTCCTTTCAGTATATGTGTATATTTTCATATGGAAAAAAATTGCTATATTTTCCTATTAAAAATAAATTGCTATAAATCGAAAGCACAAGACGAACACTTCTTTTAAATTTTTTAAAAATTTTTCATTATGGAACGAACTTTCTTAACATGCCTTACATCCCACTTTTAAAGTTATTTTCTGCTGGTTCAAATTGTGAATAATTTAATTTTAGTTGTAACACGTTCATTTGATTGGATAAATGGTTTTATCCATTTTGTATAACATAACTTGCCTACGTCACAATGAGTTACGTCAAAAACGTATTACTCCGCTTGACGTTAACTTTTGAAATATGCAATATTTGAAGCCCTTTTCCGAAGGAGAAAATGGAAAAATTGTCTCATTGTCTACATTAAAAATTAAATTATAAGGAATGAAGCTTATTTCAACTTATGTTATACGATATAACATAACTTGGGGCAGTTTACGCTTTTTTTAGAACCGCTTCGCGGTTTATAAAGCGTAAACTGCCCCAAGTTATGTTATATCATATTAACATAAGTTGAAATAAGCTTCATTCCTTAAATAAAGCGTGAATCAAAGGCAACGTTTCTTCAAAACGTCGTAACAACGTTTATATAATCTTAAATTAAACACAACACTGGTCATACGATAAAATAAAACCATTAATTTTTGGGTCTGGATATTTATAATTTCTGCAAAATCTTAAGCTTCATCTTAAATACAATATCAGAAACATATTATACATTTCCTCATTCATAATTTTTCGATTAATCTGTGAACCCAGTAAATATTACTTTTTCTCATACATTGTACTTGTTTTCTTTTTTTTCATTAAGATTAGGTTGCTATTTCTTATACTTTATTTTATTTTTTTCTATTTTGGAGAGAAAAACATGACGTTTAACGTGAATTATTCGTTTATGCAGGATAGATCCGTCAAACAGGCGTTAAAAAGATAATATATCTTAATCTCTCCACATTGCATTAATACTTATCTGCAAATGCTAATTTCCATTAAAAAGAACAACACAAAAAGCATTACCAGGCACTTATTTTCAAGATGCATGTACTTGACACACATAAAAAATCCACTGAACACTTCATTCAAAGAAAAGTAGTTTTTGAAGAGTTTATTAATATTATTGCGCGGATGTTCTTTCTTATTTATCCTCCGTAATGAACAGTGTAATTATAATGTATAATGACAGAGATCAAGACATGATGAATGGGAGGATGAAATAAAGAGGAAAATGACAATCCACAACCACTTGTACGCTAAAGCCTTTTTGCATCTGTGTTTTCTTTTCAATGTTCATTTCTAAGGATCGTTCAAAACGGTATTCAACTCAGGCCACTAAAACAAAAGCAGTAATTTAAAAAAACAGAAGTCCCCCCATATTCCTTTGGTCCAGGATTGAAAAAATACCAGTTGATAGTGTCAAGAAAAGCTACATTATAAATTCATTCGGTTCTATCACAGGGGCAGTAACATACTTTATTTGATTTTAAGTAGCAACTATATATACAAAAGGAAATTTTTGTTGGCACATATCGCCACATATCGTGATTACGTTAACATCAAAATTTAATATAGTACATAACCGGCCCTTGTAGTTCCTACCGCGTGTCAATCCGAATCAATGAGACCAGTGTGACCGTTTTTTTCTGAATTTGTTTTTCTTCTTGTATTAGTTTAATCCACTATATGTTCTAATCATTAATGACGCTATGCTAGATGTTGGTGACGTTTAACGTTACGCTTAATTAGCACCACTGAAGTATTGACCTAACGCATCTAAAAGTTTCACTACATGTAGCATGACTGGTGCCCTACCGCTATCTCTTTACACTTGGTATATGAATAAATAAAATCACAGACGGCTTGTAATTAAACGAATCACCAAAATAGGTGATTTTGATTTTCAAATCTTTTAGGCATTTTGCGCATGACATTGAATTCAAGAGAATTACGCATCAAGAGCGTGCACTCGACAGAGTAACGCAAAACAGAATTTTAATGAAACATTGAACATAGAAATTATTTAGTAAAATGATGTAATGATGTAAAAGATGTGTCCAAAGATATGTAACAATAGGTCCAACAATCTAAATGTCATAATTGACATAATGTCTTGCATTTGCATTATACAAAAGTTCCTTATTTTGCATAAGATTAGCTTCATTTGTATAACATAGCAAATAGTAAGATTTATTTGTATAGAATTAGCAAAATAAAAAAAACTTCATTATAATCAATTGCATAAAAGTAACATTATTTTCATACATAAAATAAGCTTCATGTACGTTAATGAATTACATAAAAGTAGCCTCTTTTTGCATTTTATTTGTATAATATTAGCTTTATTATGCAATAAGCTTCATTTGTATAAATAGAGATAAAAGTTAGCTTAATTTGCATAAATTTGCATTGATTTTTTTTTTTTACATATTTTATGCAAATTTATGCATACATGTATGAAACTAACTTTATGCTTATTTATGTAAATGAAGCTTTTTTAAACAAATGAAGCTTATTTTATGGAAATGGGGCTATTTTTGCAAATGGTGCTTATTTTATGCAAATACAGCTAAGTTATTCAAAATACGTGAAATTTACATAAAGAAATAGAATAATATTTTAAGCATTGAAGATTAATTTTTATGTATTGAAGATTATTTCATGGTAATTCGTGCAAATAAAGCTAATTTTATGCAAATCATGCTTATTTTATACAAACTCATTTCAATTTATTCCCAATACATGACATTTGCACAAAACATGTATAACATTTCATGAAAGAGAAGATGAAAATGAAGCTAATTTTATGATAATTTATTCTAATAAATCTTATTTTATGCAAAATACTTAAATTTGCATTAAAGGAGAACAAATTTCATTTGAATTAAAGTAACTAAAGGTAACTTTTTGCAAATTTATGTAATTTTCTAAAATAGATAAAGACCAAAAACAAGACATTCAATTTAAAAAGAATCAATAGCTATTGACAGTTATTGGATTCAATGTTTTACAAATTATATGCATTGTAGAAAAAATATCTTTTTTAATCTCTCTCTCTCTCTCTCTCTCTCTCTCTCTCTCTCTCTCTCTCTCTCTCTCAACAAATATCTATTAATTTCAACATTTGTGCCTCATCTCTCCGCAGATATAAGTGACAATCACTCTTATTTAATTTAATATTTGATTAGTATTGCAGATATTATACTTCTTCTTTTCTGAGTAGATGGGTTGTTTTTTTTTCAGTAAAATTCCCAGTTCAGAAATCACTCACAAAGAAGGGTAATACAAATAGATATACCAAATTTTTTAACACAGATTTAAAAACTTTTCAGGCTAAGTTGCACATAAAAAGGTGTATTTACAGGTATGCTGACAAAATAATCTAATATATTTGAACCACATACATTGGTTAAAAGGTTCCTAAAAGTAGGGGAATCAGATGTATATAGGAATTTTAAAAAAAATTTCAACATTCACAGAAAAGAGTCATCAAAAGGCGATTATCAGATTATAAAATAATTTGAGCTTGATCTGGACGTTTGAAATAATTTATTTAAAATAGAGATATTGGACAGGTACTAAGTATATTGATACACAGTGCAATTTTGAACAAAATTGCACACTAGAAACCTAACCGAGTTGTCTTTCTTACGTCTTCCTTATGTCACATTTCGATAAAATGTAAAGCGCAACTTAAGTGAATGAAACAATTAAACAAATCTGGATTGGCTAGGATATCAATATTTTTAGACTTTTGAGAAATTATATTCAGAGCACTGATCAAAATTTACATGATTTTTTTTTTGGGGGGGGTATTTGTTTAAGGAGTAGAATAGGTCACTTTTTGGGCAACCTTGCTACACTTAGAAATTGTTCATTTACTTACTATATTTTTCATATTTATACTTATGATACGAATTAATGCAACATACTGCTTATATATAATTAATTGATTATTATTCATGCCATCCTCTCTCGATAAAATAGATGTTCCTTTCAGCTGTGAGTCTACTCTATCTTTTTGTTTCATAAAAAAAAAAGATAATACATAATGCAGAATTTGTCGAGAAAAAAAGGTACAGTGTATCTATATTAAAAGCACAAAAGAGAAACAATTAATCTATGAAATTTCAATTGTTGGAGAAAATGGTTCAAAATTAAAACTTTTTTCTGTTCTTGATACAGTATCACTGTGTAGAAACGGAGTAATCTAATAACAATCCTTACATTGTTTTGCAGCATCAGTTTTACTTCCTCAGAAGGAGTCTATTCAATTTCTGCTTAATTAATCTATAAATGCACAGGTCAATATAAAAAAGTAAATATATCTCCCCCTCCTTTTTTTATCAATATTACTTCAGCTGATCTGTAGAGTTTTTTCGGCGCATTTAAATCAAAAGAGTACTGTTTTCCCTACTCAATTTTGTTATATTACAGGTATGTCCAAGATATGAATAGGAACATAAATTAACTGCAAAAAAAAATACATAGCCATATTGTATTCGGATAATTTAAAAAGAAAAATTTTTAGTTTCATGGAGTTTAGTGCAATGATTTATGAAAAGAGTGTGTCGAGTCTGCTCAATGAAAAAGGTGAAGATGACAAACAGTTATCTGTCAATGAAATTACGGGCCTTGGGTCGCTTACAAAAACATCGATGTGTTAAATAGAATTTTCTTTTTATACAATCTGATTTTTTGAAGTCGAATTAAAGCGATCTAAATGTCTGTTACTGAAAACTACAAACAATACATGTCTGTGGACAGGGTACATACGGACCCCTGTGAGATCAGTTGAATAGTGGGAGTAATTATGTCTCAAAATTGCATCACTTTATAATCCTGAAACAAACAAAATGACACATACGTTAATCTAGTCACCCAAAGAGCTCAGAAAATCTTTATCCTGGTCAAAGAAGATGGGGGAATAAAGCGGACAAAATTCCTAAAACGCGACAGATAAGAAGTGAGAAATTTAATTTCAATTATATAGAAATTTTATTTTATATTTCATTTAATATAATTTAAAGTATACTTTATGTAAAATCTCTATCATTTACAAAAATCTCACAGACTGAAAATATTTGCCTGTGAAAAAGCATGCATAGACTTATAAGAACAAAAACGATCATTTTTTTTATACTTGAACAAAATTTTTCAATATGAGTGGGTCTTCATTTTTTTGAAAGATAATACTAAGAGTTTGCGATAAAATAAATATTTTTTGGTTTACAAAAAAATGGAGCGAAGACCCACTATACCTTAAAAATAAACGTTTATGACAAAACATTTGCATCTTTCCGAGAAATACTTCAAGTCCATTATATCAAGGGTCATATCACAAACATGATTTAAATGCCGCCAATCATCATGAGCCATGTAGCATAGTGGTTACCCCCTGTTCACACAGAGCTGCGATTCTACGGCGATCATACCGATCAAGCCACGATCTTAAAAAGTTTCGGATCGGGGCAGATCGCAGTCGATCGGCGTCTAAATAGAGCAAGTTGGCAAATTATGGTCTTCGTTACGACCGTGCTGCGATGTCCCTACATCAAACGCGTTGCTAACACGCTTCTACTACGATGTTACGCAGACTGTTTACTGCGTTTACCCTACGCTGCCACTTCGACATTGAAGACCATACTACGACGCTACAAAGACCTAGATGACTGTACGGCGATGTCGCTACGGTGGTGCCGATCATATTACGATTGCATTAAGCTTCTAGTACGATTTTGGCGATGATGGAATTTTATCTTGCAATCGCAGATTTTTGTAGTACGATTTTAGCAATGCGACCGCAGTTTTTTTGCGGCCTTTACCACATTGTTTACGGGCATTTTTAATTTTTACTGTGACAAGATGTGAAAAGTCTCAATTGCAAATGATCAAGTATAGTGTCACCCTTTAAATGTAGTTTACAGATGATAATTTGTCAAATATCAACGCTATAAGAACAAACTTCTGCCTGATAGGTCGTGATATGATCGGCGTAAGGTCATTGTAGGTCTTCGTAGGATCTCCAGGAACGTAGAGAGATCGTAGTGTGAACGTAGTACAAACGCAGAGGGGGCGTTGTATGAGCTTGCTTGTTAATTTCCTACGCTCTTAAGCGCGTTAGTGTCAAAGCAATATGATATAGAAGTATTTTATTGCTGGGGTTCCAATCCTACGTAGACCATTTAAAATTCTTATAAATGAAATTTTTAATAGATTTATTTTTTCTTAGAAAATGGTTTTTTTCCCTCATATTTTCATAAATTTCAATAATGAGAATTAAATTTAAATACCCAATTTACATAATTGTCAAATGTGATTTCTAAATATATGACGCTAAAGACATTCTACCAGCCTTATCCCCCCCCCCATCTTCTTTAATTTAACCAAATAATGTTAATTTTTTTCCTCATACATGTAAGTCTTCACGGCAGATATAGTAGTTATCAACTGTGAGGTTGTTACATACAATTTACAAAATGAACCAGTACCCTCCCTTTAAAAGATCAGTTAAAACATTAGAGGTGCGTGATAAGTTGCCATCCGTCAATTTTTCAATTGATTTCTCGAAGAAATACATTTGATCTTTTCTCATAAAAATCAAAGCATATCCCTGATAATCAATTAACTTCCGTAACTATATATTTTTGAAATTAGCCTTTTATCGTAGACTGACTGTTAAGAGTAAGTGTTTCTTGGGGAGGGGGAAGCACAGTTATTTTTATATGGTTACTTTAATATTTTTAAATTTTAGTGAAGTTGAAAACTTATCAGGTCTTGATCCATTGACCTATTTCCCTTTTTCTGGATCTGTCTATGGGGATATAATGCCAAATTTTAATTAAACTTAAATATTCATAGATTCTGTTTCAGATTCTTACTTTTAAGTTCTGATGTCTGATGATAGTGTGAAAATAGGTGCTATATTACAAAAGTTGCATTATAATCTTTTTATAAAAGAGAGAAAAAGTGTATAAGGCGAGGAAAATCATCTGCTCTATGACGGAAAAGATTTTTCTAAAATTATGTTGTCAGTAATGTCATCTTCCACATATTTGATTCATCTACTAGTATTTTTTGGTAAACGTTGAACGTATCAATGTTTGGACAAGATTAAAACTATGAAAAAATAGGATAGAAAAACAGAAATGGAAAAAAATATAAGTAGTTTTATCGATTATCGAACGCGGAACCCCTAAAACTATGGAAAAAAATAGAATAGAAAAACAGAAATGGGAAAAATATATATATAGTTTAATCGATTTTCGAACACGGAGCCTCTAAATCAACAGTCAGGTGCCCTACCAACTGAGCTCCCCAGTTTGATATTCATATGATATAAAAGTAAACTGTATGCATTCAAACGAAAGAAAAAAGTGAATGTCCAGTCCTAATCATATACTGTGGTTTCATCAATTTTCGTTGGCATCAATTTTCGTGGATTTTGTAAAACAGACAGTTCCGAGGATACGTAATTTCGTGGACAAAAGCATTTCCTATACAAGTTAATGTCATATTTCGTAAATCGATGAACATTTGCATTCGTGGATCTGCTCAACAACGAAGTCCACGAAAATTGGTGCTCAACGAATATTGATGAAACCACAGTACTTGTTTAAATAAAGAATATCTTACAGATCTGCTCTCTGCTGTCCAAGCAACATAAAATGATACTTCATCGAGTACGCAAGCAAACAGCACAATGATCTAATTGTAAACTGGGAAGCAGAGGAGAGAGAGGGGGGGTGAGTGGAGACAGACAGAGAGAGAGAGAGCAAAAGGTATTGACCTTAATCGAAGTTACATCATTTTAACTGCCTGGATTAAAAATAGATTGTATTTTAAATACTTCATACCAGTAAGTTGGGAGATGTGTACACAGTATGCATAATACAAAGATTTAAGGGAGAGGGCTAAAATAGGTTTTGCGTGCTACCCAATCCCATTCACTTATGTGAATAAAATTTGTATAATAAAAACATAATACAAAGATGAATAATACAGGGAAATTTCAAACAAAATTTTAAACAATTGTATAAATTCTCACAGTCCCCATGATGATTTTTTTTAAACATTAATTAAAGGTAATTGCTTTTTTTATACTCTTTATTGTAATTATTGATATAATTTTGTAGTTTTAGACATTTTCTGTCAATCATGCAGTGTACAATTTTCCCTAAACAACATGGCTAAGCTGATGATAGATAAAGAAATCGCTTGATGTTGTTGTGCAATCCCAACTGTCATATATTGTTTACATACGATTGATACTTGTGCAGCTCAAAGAAGACAGATACAATGCTCGTTAATGTTTCTTTTATCAAGTAAAGCATATAGCGAACAGTGTCTTAAATAAAACTGACAACAGGGCTGAGGCAAAAGATGAACGATGCATGCATGCTCAGATTGTGATTCCTCGGAGATATTATCAAATGTTAATGCCAAAATAGCTTGTGTGCCATTTTGTTTTTTTCTGTCATTGGAGCCACAGTGTTTGGAAATGTAATGTTGATATTCAAAGTGGTAAGGAAAGCTGATTTCCAAAGAAAAATTAATGTGTTTGTGATTTCTCTGGCAGTTGCTGATGGCGGTGTTGCTGTTTTATTTATGTTGCTCTCCATTCTCCTAGACTTAATAAGTCATTCGCTACTGCATGGAACATTGAACAGTAAGGTAGCTTTTGCCTTTGATTGCATGTTTACCACATCATCCATTTGCATTTCACGTGTATGAATATCGATATATTTATAGCTGTGAACGACTCATTCAAATATTTCCGGAACAGGATTTCAAAAAAGAGTTGGTAGTATGTTGGATTTCATCATCTGTAATTTCAGTGACCATTGTTCTTAATTCAGAAAAAATATTGCATATGTGCATATAGTCTTTTTGTGAAAGGTATGGCCTCCGTTGTCGATGCCCTGCTTGCCTTTTACTTGCCGCTTTTATTAAACATTGTTGCTAGTATACTAATTGTATTGAAAATTCGCAAAAAACACATTTCATGGTAAAGATTTGGAAGAAGGAACCACCGTTCTACCTCGTCGTCAGCATCATTAACTCGAGACCCGCATTAAAAGAAAAATTCTGATGCCACAGGAAGTATTTGCTGTGTGTAATACCCCTTTCTTTTTTAATATAATTGATATGAAAATGATATTTTAATTTAATCATAAATCCGTATTTGCATTATTTGTTGAATAAAAGATTTAAAAATACGGATAAAAACAATCACAGAAAATTCACCAGTATAAAGCGTCAAAATAAGAATTTTCTCCTATCAGTTTATGTAAATAAACATATTACATTGTATTTACATTATGTTTATACAAGTCCAATTCAAGATCTTCAAATAAAAGTAAATTCATGAATCATTTTTATTGATTGAATTGTTTTGACTCAAGATCTTTTTTTTTTTTTTGAAAAAATAGATCTTGACAGTTAAATTTATTTGAAGGGGTTGAACTATTAATTTTATTTTTTCAAAACAGGACACAGATCTTTTGATTTATATATGTCTTCTGTGTTGCCTGCAATTTACAATGATTGCCTTTTCTAAAGATGTCGTTTTTATTGTGAGGAAAAAATGTTAAAAATTTTAATACTTTGTATATTATGTAATCTACATTTTGCACAGTTTTCTTTTTCCAATTCGAAGGACATCACTCCAAAACAGCATGTACTACTTATTATTAAAAGTTATCAAAAGATCCTCTCAAATGTATGGAAAAGTATATTTTATAGTGTCTACACGTGTGATATAATATTCATATCACAATATGTGTCGTTATCAAAGCTTTACCCTTTTATTATATGTCATCATTCACCTTTTTTGTTAAATAAAACTGATAAATGAGTTAAGTCGGAATTTATTTATCCATCCATACAGATCTGTGTTTACGGGTTATCTCCCCTTTTCTATGCATCAATGAAAGTGAAAGGTTGGTGATGAAGGTATACGATTTATTTCTTGTATCATGAAATATTCTATCATAATTTCCAGTTTTTAAAGTTGAGTTTCAGTCGAAAGAAGTAGCCTGGATTATCTTGTTAACACTGATATTGCTCGATGGCTCGATATTTTATTGGATTGAAACAGATCCATTTGCCACCCGGCCATACGGTAAACACTGGCACATGGAACAAGGGATAACATGAATATGGTAATTATAACCAACTTCACCAGCAGACTTTTGAAGGAAAAAAAGCCCACTTAGTTAAACAATCTTTAACTTTAGCGATGAACTTTCATTTTATTCAACACTGTTGAAGGCAATAAATTTCCTATAATAATAAACACGGTAGACTATAGTCAAATCATGACCTCTGGGGGTAGGACAGGGCCACAGTGGAAAATCAAATTTTTACATATGAATATATAGGAAAAATCTTTGAAAATCTTCCACTTGAGAACAGCAAAACCAAGATTGGTCATATTTATATGGAAGCATCCTCAGGTAATGTATATAGATTCATGAACGTCAAATCATAACCCCGGGGGAGGGCGGGGCCACAATGGACGATCAAAGTTTTGCAAAGTTCTTTGTTAATTGTTCTTGTTTATATTTAAGCATCCTCAGGTAGTTTAGATACATATTTGTTAAAATTATGACACCCCAGGCTTGGGTGGGTCCACAATAAAAGTTCAAACTTAATATAGGAAAAAAGCCATATATGGTGCTCAGGTGAGCGATGTGGCCCATGGGCCTCTTGTTTATTGTTGGAGTAATAATGTTCGGAAATATCTTCATGATCGTCAAAGTGGCCAGGAGAGGACAGCTTGAAAGAAAAATCCATGTTTTCTTGATATCTCTTGCTATCTCTGACTCTTCTATCGGGTTTCTGGTTATGCAACTTTCTATTATTCACAACTTCACCGAAACACTGTTTTTCAGAAATACAGTTACTATTAATATATTTTTTGCGTTGGACACAATTCTTACCATCTCTTCCATTTCACGTGTATGAATATTGACAGATTTGTTGCTGTGAGGAAACCAATGAAATATTACCAATAATGACGAGTAAATTGGTCTCCCTCACCCTGATCATTTGTTGGACTATATCTTGCATAGCCTCTGTGCTTCTTATCTTAAATGCTAAAGAAAGCATCTGCAATCAAAGTGTTGAAGTGGAAGCAATAGTTATTGTTTCCGTATTGGCATTTTATTTTTCACTTGTTTTGAATATTAGTTTCAGCATCAGTATTTACCCCCAAGGTTTGTAATAGAAGCAACCAACTGCGTCAGATGATGGGGAACGAGAATGTTGTTCTTCAAAGACAAATTGGAGAGACTTGAGTGGCTAGAACTATAATAATTTTGCAGAGCTGTTTTCTATTGTGTTTTACGCCCTTTTTTCTTATTCTTATTCTTAAGTATTTCTTTCAGGTGGAATTTTCGCCAACACCAACTCCAGCATCAATCCTTTCCTTTATTACTTTATTAAAATATGTTAAAATGATCTGATCAAAATAAAGCGTTAAATAAGAAGACGTGTCCAGTTTTACTAATATGATTTTGAATTCTTTTCTTCGATGAAATTTTATTCCATTCGCCAGCATATAAAATACAGGTGACTCTCGATGGCTCGAACTCCGATCTCTCGAAGTTCTCGATCTCTCGAAGTGAACCTCCGGTCCCGTTTTTTTCTTCTATATAATTAAGCAAATTTTCTCCTGATCTCTCGAACTTCTATCTCTCGAAGTTCTCTATTCTCTCGAACCAAAATCTTGGTCCCGTCACACATATTTCATTGAATTTTACTCTCTATCTCTCGAAGTTTTGATTGCGCGTTTATACACGCCATTCAAGCGTAAAATTGATGCAGTCTGGACTTACCTGGAAACAATGAACGCCTTGGACTGGCATGGAAGTGTTAATTGGGTGTTTACATAGATAACTCTACACCTGTGGGTCGTCCGTGTTTTGATGTAAATAATTGGTTATTAATTACAGGGTAAATTATAAACAAATTCACAACTTATTTCGAATTGAAACTGAGACGATAATTTTTAGAAATTTAATTTATAGATGTTCGTTTCAGCAAGTTCCGATAGACTATTAACTTTTATTATGATTAAATAGAGTCTAAATAATTCCAGCACGGCAAATATTGCACAAGAAAATTCCTATTTCAAGGACTGAATACCGATTAAGAAAAATCTGGTGGACACTGGTGAAGGTTCCGATCAAGCCGCGGAATAGCCAAACCGACAATGGCTATTCGGGTTTCATGTAATCATGAAATAAGAACAAATAAATACTGAAACTTTAGAAATTCGTTTTATTTATTCGAAATACAATCATTGTTGTTGATATCACGTAAATTACCTGTCAAATACGATTGAAAACGTGCAATGACTTTATTTACATATACTTCCGGTATCTATAAAAGTAGAACTTCGGTGATCGGAACTGAGAATTCCGGATTTTTTTTACTTTCTATCTCTCGAACCCTTCGATCTCTCGAACTTTTCTTGCGGTCCCTTGAACTTCGAGAGATCGAGAGTCACCTGCACTGTGAATTCAATGGATTTCCGTAAATTGTTGATAACCCGGCAACATTTTAGCAATGATATACATGTATACTCTCTTCCATCAAGCCATCATAAATTTTGAATGCTTTGTTTTGTTTATCACACTCTTTCGAAGCTGCTTATGACCCAATTATTTCCAGCATAATGCTGGATTGTAAATTTTGCCGTTTTTTTTTTTTTGGGGGGGGGGGGGGGGGGTCTGAACAGTGTTTTATATCTGTAACCGTATTTTCTAAATTTCCTTTTACATAGACATTGTTTTGTTATGAAATTGTTGTCTATATCAAGAACAAAAAATTTTTAAAAACTATTCTGATTAGTAAAAAGATGCACTGTGTTGAGCAGATGCAATGTACCAAAAAATACAATCGCTGTGAAGTGACCTTCTCTATGAAATTCTACATTGTATATCATTTTTACAAATTCAGATAACAATGGTCTAAATTAACATATACAATAAGTTAACATTTATATTGAGATATTTCATAAAAATTCAAATATAAACCAAAAGAAACTGCCTGCCGATATACATTCATATAATGCCCAGTATATATTGATTTTCGTTAAATCCTGTTATTTCAAATTGTCCAAAGTTCTTTGGAATTATTAACATATATTTTTTTCGGAATCAATCGTCCCTTCGCTATAAGCGTGTTGTACTATATATAACTATATTCAAATTTCTTTAAACGACTGTTCTTTATATATACCGATGTATTTAAGAATTAATGGAGGGGAAATGCATGTGAGGATGTAATATAAATCATTAAATCTGCAGTGCTTCGACAATTCTTTGAAAAGTAAATAGTAGGTGGCTGAAGTAATAATCATTAGTTTAGTTTGCTGTCAAAAATTGATTTTTCTCAAGTAGTGTAGTATATGTTGTTTATGGTTCATTGATTTTCATTCCTGGTCGGTTGATTTAAGTGTCAAAGGTGAACGTCTTAGAGGATATAGTGATATTGAAGTTTTTGATTTCCATTCCTGTTTTGTATGTGTTGATATCTAGGGTTTTGGACTCTACCGACCCTGAAAAGTAAGACATAATTTGTTAATCTTTATTAACTTGTGAGAATGTTGATTAGTAGTTCTGAAATTGAGTGATATGTATAAAAATAGTGTTTATTTAATATTTTACATTTTGATGAAATAAAAACATTAAACCAAATTTCTAAGTGTTCACCTAACATTTTTTTAAGTTTTAAAGAACAAATGCATACAATAAATAATTTCTTTGATTCATAGTTAATGATGAATATTTCAGTTCAATGTAAATTTCTTGTGAGTATCTTGTCAGAATTTGAAGCAAAGAGTCATGGAAATGATGTGCCCTCGAAATGAAAATTCACACAAAATAATCTCTATGGAATTAGACCAACACTTGTTCTAATTACTGCACGACATCCTTTACTGCTGGATACTATGTACCCCTGAATAGGTGATTGACCAATCTGATGCCACAGCTACTGCATAGATCGTCCCGAAACGATGAAATTGTGCGGAGGGGAGGGGGTGGGGTCTTTGACATTACTCCTAAAAATTCAAAATGTGTTCAATGGAATTCAGTTCCAGGAATTTGACAGTGCATCATCAGATAGAGGGCTTTTGGTAAATATTCTTGGGTGTTTAGCACTTATGTGCAACGCTTTTAGGAGGATTAAGACTTCTAGATATGATGTTAGAGTGCCACGAGCACCGATTTCGTATCATTTTCATAAGAATAAAATTGTTTGTTTTCATGTTTCTAAGATTGTTTAGGACCATTTAACACTCTTTTAACCTGGTGTGACACAAAACCTTGGCCTTAGACGAAGATCAAGGTCACTTTCGGTTTGGTTAAATGTTGGCCAATGCTATCAAATTGGTAATGAAAATTACGGACAACCTACAGAAAAGTGTGTTTAAATGGGTTTTTATACAAGTTGATTATTTTTAAAAGTAATATCAAAGACAAATAAGCGCTAAAAATCAAAGTGAGTAAAACGTGGTGGGAGAATGATCCAGCTATCAACTTTCCAACGGCTTTCCCTCCTTCCTCAATGGTCATTTTTGCCTATGTTTCGTGTTTTTTGTTTTGTTTTGTTTTGTTTTTTTTTTTTGTTAAGCCAGTTTTTAAATTGATAAAAGTCACAAAAGATGCTGATTACACAAAACACGAGCCGCAAAATACAAATTTATTGTTTTTAAGCTTCCTCACGCTACATTGGTTTTCATCGGTGATAATTTATTTTTTTTTTTACAACAATTGTTGAGAAGACTCATTGGTGATAGTAATTTGAAAATATCGTGCCATTCTATCACGTAGATTTTAAATAAATACATTTATTAGAGTGAACACCCAGAAGTTTTGTTAAGTGTATATGATATAACAATTGATTTTTAGAGGTTTCCTAACAAAAGCTGCAATATATATTTAAAGAACATCTGGTTCTGATACCATATACCGAAATCTTGTAAGATTAATATTTTGGGTGTTGAATTTGTTTGTGGTGTTTGATTGTGTTTTCTGTGTGAACTAATTGTTTTGCACTGATGAATATGAGAAATATTTATTTAATTGTTTAATTTCATATAATATTGATTTTAAATTATAATTGGGAAAACTAAAATGATTAGGTTTAACTTTTCTATCTAAATTCACATTTATTTCATTTTAAGCTATTAAAAAATTATGTGTGTTCAATTTTGAAATAGAGTTATTTCCCTTCAATGTGCGTTTTGTGGTGTAATGTGTGTATCTTAAGTCCGTGTGTATTTCAGAGCCTGTGAAATGTGATCGTGTGATTAATAAAATTTATTTGTTACACAAAGTTGTGTCTACAATTGAAAACCGTAATAGAAATGGCACCCACGATGGAACTCGAAAGAATGACGAAATCACCAACCGGAACTTTATGGTAGAGGTCCATTTCACGAGGCCTAACCGGAAGTAATCTACCGGAAGCGGCCCTGATAAACAATAACAACAATACTTGAACTGAGAAAAAAACAAGACTGTTCCATGTGAGTCAAAAGTGATGAATGTTTTTCTTGTAAGTTTATTTTAAGAGCTACTGGTAGAGCTCTGTTGTGTCAATTAACAACACAAGCAATGAACTTTGGTTATATTCCTGAGTAATAAGCAAGATAACGAATCCATTCCGAATATGCTTTGTGTATAACAAGACAAAAGACTATACTGATTCTACAAAACAGTTGTTGTCAGTCAGGTGTCATTCTAAATTATCTTAGAAATTTTGACACCTGACTGAATCATCGAATGGTACATTTGTTTACAACTTGAAATACTTGTGTCATTTTTTCAAAGTAAGTTTAATGTCAGATGATATTTCATTAGTTGTTTTTAATCATTAATTGAATTACAAACACAAAGTGGTAGCAATTTTTTATGTTTGTCAGCTGCAGCATGATATAATTTATTTTTCCTTAAACAAAAGAGGTACAAATTAATTTTTTATTCAGACTGTAAATTCAAATTTTAAATTTTGGGGTAAATTTATTCATTGTTTTGTACACCACCAATGTTTAACACTGTTTTATGTAGGATTCAACTTCATTTTACTTCATCAATCTAGCTCAAAATCCATTGTAACGTCACAACTGTGTGATACGAAAACGATATCATATATGAGCTATATCAATGGGATAAATGATAATGGAAAACAGCAGGGATATTGATAATCTTTCTGAAACAAATTGCGATGAGATGGGGGTCATTTTACCAAACGATACGAGGAGAACATTGTGTATGTTGTTTCTCTGTTTAATAGCTGGAGTAACAGTTTTCGGTAATATTTTCTTGATTGTCAAAGTGACCAGGAGAGGACAGTTTGAGAGAAAAATCAACGTTTTCTTGATATCTCTGGCTATATCTGACTTATGTATCGGGTGTCTGGTTATGCCATTCTCTATTATACACAACTTTACCGAAACACTGTTTTTCAAAAACACAGTCACCACTTATATATTTTTTGCGTTGGACACAATGTTAACAATCTCCTCCATATTCCATTTCACCTGTATGAATATTGACAGATTTGTTGCTGTGAAAGAACCAATGAAATATTATCAAATAATGAGAAGAAAATTGGTCTCCCTCACCCTTATCATTTGTTGGACTATATCATTTTTAGCGTCTGTGCTTCTTATCTTAAATGCTAAAGAAGGCATCTGCAATCCAAGTGTAGAAGGGAAAACACCGGTTATTCTTTCCTTATTGGCATTCTACCTTCCACTTGTTTTGAACATTAGCGCCAGTATCAGTATTTACCTCAAGGTTCGTAATAGAAGCAACCAGATGATGGGGAACGAGAATGTTGTTCTTCAAAGACATATTGGAGAGAGTCAAGTAGCTAGAACAATGATAATTTTGCAGAGTTGTTTTATAATGTGTTTTACGCCCTTTTTTCTGATTCTTATTCTGAAGAATTTCTTTCACGTGGAATTTTCGAATTGGTCAGTGCTTTTTGTAACTTGGCTGGCTTACACCAACTCCGGTGTAACGACGAAAAGTGACCCCCGTAGAATATTGACCAGGGGGTCATTTTTCTACGTAGAAAAATGACCCCGGGTCAATATTCTACGACAAGTAGGGTCATTTTTCGACTGTAGAAAAACATTCCAGACCATTAATTCTACGACTCCACACACGTTGGAAAATGACCCCCATAGAAATTTGACCCCCTGCTTTTTTATACTATAAAACCTTATATCTGTGTCTCCTGATATTTTTTCATACTTTCAAATGCAAGTAGGGGGATTTTTTTATGTACTTTAATCCTTTCCAACATATATTTGATTGCATATCTTAATAGTAGCATCACAATCAATGTATCTGGTGTGGATTTATTTTTGGCTTGCAGAATCCCAATGAAAAACTTCAAGAGTTCTGTACAACAATATATTCAAGATTTGTCCAAAATCAACAGCTTAACAACTTACAACTTTTCAAATTTATACACAACCATACCCCGTGATAAATTAAAGTCCAGGCTTTTTGATATCATTGACAGCTGCTTTTTTAATAAAAATGGAACTCGTAAATTTACTTACCTGGTCATTGGTCATTTGCAAAATTATTTTGTTAAAACACATTCTGATTGCACACACACAAGTCCTCTGAAGTTGACATCTTGATGCTTGAGTTTCTGATTGACAATATCTATGTGGTTTTTGGAGACCAGGTCTTCCAACAATATATTGGAATTCCCATGGGTACAAATTGCGCTCCGTTCTTAGCAGACCTACTTTTGTATTCATATGAAGCAGAATTTGTGCAAAGACTTATACGTGAAAAGAAGAAAACACTTGCTGTTGCCTTCAACTCAACATTTAGATAATACCGATGACGTATTGTCAATTAACTATGGCAATTTTCATTCCTACGTCGATACGATATATCCTGGTTAGCGTGGGATAAAAGATACTACAGAGTCTGACACATTTGTTTCATACTTGGATATTTTACTTGAAAAAGACGTTAATTAATGGTAATTTAACAACCAAGCTATATGATAAACTTGATGACTTTAACTTTTCTATCATCAACTTCCCTTACTTATGCAGCAATTTACACCTTCATCACCTGCATACGGAGTTTATAAATCTCAGTTGATTCGATACGCAAGAGCATGCTCTACGTATGAACAATTTATAAAACGAGGTAAATTATTGACGAGCAAGTTGATGAAACAAGAATATCAGCAGTCTCGTTTAAAGTCATCATTTCGGAAGTTCTATGGTCGATACATGTACAATGATCTTGTCAGCAAATACAATTTTTCATTGAGTGAAATACTGACTGACGTTTTTCATACTAATTGTTAGTCCATTATTTATGCACTGAATTGACGACGGGATTTTTCCGTTATTTCTCGATCATGACAAGGAGAACACGGCGGGTGTGATCGGTCGACAGGGGATGTTCACTCCTTCATGGTACCTGATCCCACCTCTGATGTTTCGGAGGTCCCTTTTGCTCTGCTCCTATTTTGTATTGTTTAGTGGACTTTTGAGCTTGAATACCGTTCGTTATCTCCATATTTTTCATTCATGAAAAGAGAACACTTGCAGAGTTGGTCAAATTTACATTTCGTTATATCGAGTCTATCGAAACGCCTCTGATGTTTAGCAGGTGTATGTGGTCTGCTCCCTTTTTTGTATTGGTTTACGGAATTTGATATTAAATACTGTTCAAGATCTTTATATTTTTCTTCGTTGAGGAGCATAAATTTATGATTAGATTTCTGGGTGTTTTTTTATCATTCAAAGGTTTTGTTCCGAAAATCGTATGATAAGTTTCTGATAACCATAAACTTTGAAAAATTTTACAAATCCAAAGACATAGCCTAGAAGCAAGAAAAGCCACGTAATTTAACTATATGAATTCCATTCCCTTAGCTTTTACCTTTAAACTTACATATCCATCTGTATGCATTCTGGTTTAAAATACATACTTTTTACCTTATATAAGGTACTATAAGACACTATACTTTTTCCTGTATATGAAGGGAATACCATACACATCAAGAACGTTCTTATGATATTTAAAAACAAAACTCCAAAACTAGCAAAAATATTTACACCTGAGTGTAATAGTTCAACCTTCAGAGTCTGAGATATCTATAAATTCAAAAAAAAAAAATTCTTTTCAACACTTTTTAGCCCACAGATACCTGACAAATGGTTGCTGTAAATCCCCTTTCTTCTGAGATTTCAGACATTAACTTTGCAAATGCAAATACAAATGAACTCTTAGTCTATCATGCCATTACTTCGATATGTAAAGTCCTAGCAAATACCGTCCAAAAGTTAATGCCAAAGTAAAAGTTTGAAATTTTTGTGTAAAAGTGTGTAAAACTCCAGGGTCAAAAGGTCAAAATTGGTTGTACACAAAAAAGGTCTTGTCACAAAAAAAAACACACATAAAATATGAAAGCCATAGTCCCGATCTTAAGTTATGGGCAAGGTTCAAGTTTTTGCGGACAAATAGACAAACAGACAGACGGACGGACAGGTAAAAAAAACCCATAAACCCCCGAAACTTCGTTTAAACGGGGGCATAAGTATAATATGTAATTTAACAACTTTTTCATAATCCAACATTTGTTTTTTTTCTATTGGTAAAAAAACCCTCCTAAAGTCATCACATGTAAGTACATGTAGAACTGGGAAAACGGGGAAGACAAGCACTTTTTTTCTTGTTAATCATGTTTTATGCTATAACCCCCATTTGTTTAGTTTTTGTTGACACTCGCAAACGACAAGACATTTTACAGGTTTTGAGCTAACCACATTTTCTTTCCTTTGTGTCATAGGTCAGAGGCAATTTAATATACTTATCTTTACAAATTAAATCATCCCTATTTTTTATGAGAAGCTTGAAACTTTATTTATAGAAAACCAAATATTTTTATATGACATCTATTTTTCTAAGCTAGCGCCCTTTTTTGCACCCGTTTTAAAATAAATGTACGGATCAAAAACGTTAAACTTTTGAAATATACAACTTTATTTTGAGTTTTGCAAATTATTTCTTTGGGGTAAAATCAAAGAGATTTATAATTAATTAATTATGGAAATTTTTCTTACACCAGCGACAAAATGACCTTTTTAAAAATTGACAACTATGGAAACTTACTTTAGAAATGTAATAAACGATTCTATGAAAGCGCGTATCTTTGCTCTACATGTAATAGAACATTTTAATAGATATTGTTTTCCTTTAATGGGAATAAAACGGTTTGTATTATTAATATAAGGTATTGTATAGCTTTTGATTTCGTTATTTAAGCTTTTAAACTTTCAGAAATTAACACTTCAAAGCATCAGACTGCATGATATTACCCGTATACATTCGCCTAACAAAAATATCCCTACCAAAACGAATGTTTTTGCATCAAAAAATGACAAGGGGTCATTATTCTACGGGGTCATTTTTCTACAATGCACACGGAGAAAAACGACCCCAAGGCCATAATTTCTACAGAAAAGTGGGTCATTTTTCTACGTAGAATATTGACCAGGGGGTCAAATTTCTACGTAGAAAAATGACCCCCGGTCATTATTCTACGGGGGTCACTTTTCGTCGTTACACCGGCATCAATCCATACCTCTATTACTTCATGAATATTAGATTAAAGTGATCTTATTAAAATAAAGCGTCAAATAAGAAACGTGTTCAATTTTATTAATATGATTTTGAATTCTTTTCCTTGATGAAATTTCATTCCATACGGCAGCATATAGAGTACTATGAATTCAATGGTTTTTTTGTGAATTGTGGATAACCCGGTGACATTTCATCAAAGATATATGTATGTGCTCTCTTCCATCAAACCTTCATACATTTTGAATGCTTTCTTCTGTTTGTCACATTCATTGAATGCTGCTTATGACCCAAATCTTCAAGCATAATGCTGGATTGTAAATATTCGTATTTTTGGATTTTTTGCAGTAATTTATACAAATTACCGTATGACTGTACGAGGGTTTTTCAAAAAGTTCCCCGACAATGACGTTTTTGTTTAAATAAATGGTTCTACATGTATATGCATCTATTGTAAATCAAAATATTTCTTATGAAAAACCAAGTCAGTATGATTTAAATTTTTACTGATGATAGTTAATATTTTGTAAAAATCGGGGTATTTTAAGATCGCAGATTATGTACATGGACCACTCTGACGTTAAACTAATTTCATTATATTAACGTCTAACTCTGGATTTTGAATTTCCAATACATGTTCATGGACACACACTACATTTCTTATTTAAGGTGCAACGCACTTCCAAATGCTAGCAATAATCTTTAAAGTATAGATTATAATTTATTGAATTTTTAAAATTCAAAACAATGCACAAAATTAACGAGTATCATCTTTATTAATAGTTTGTATACACAAACTGCACAGCCCAGTCCGACGCTGTCTTAGATTTATAACATCTTGAATAGAAATTTCCATTTTCAGTAAATTACATGTGTTTTTAAATTCTTGTAATGTCTTCAAATTTGTACACACCGTTAAAAAATCGTATTCACCAATCTCAAATCGATACATTAATTTATATTTCAATAATTTTGATAACAAATATTTTATCTCTTACTAACAATAATTATTTTGATCCGATCACTTTGTATCAGAGTTTATGGCATTTTAACATTGGTCCGTGCGCATTATCTGCGATCTTTAAAGACCCGATTTTTACAAAAATATAACGTTCCATCAACATTACACGTAGTTGAGAACTTGTATCTTCTTAAACTCAAACTACAGAATATATATTTTTCAGCCGGTGTTTGGTATGAAGTTGATAATTTATTACGTACATCCAATGTATCTTTTTTAATTTCAAGTCATAGATTTATTTGATACAAATGGATTGTCAAGTGCCTTGTTGAAATGACAGTTTACACGTAGCGGTACACGTGTAGTTTGTTAAACAGAACACGGCGATAGGTATGCGTACACTTACAGGTAGACGTACACGGTCAAATACTTAACCTCTCTATTATTAAGTCATGCGAATGACACACTAAGTACCTCTTGTCTGCGACATACTGTAAAACAACTTTTATTCGCGACGACTTTATTTCGCGATTTACCAGGATTTAACTAGTTCGCGCAATTAATTTTCGCGATCAAGCCTTTTTTATGTTTTAATAGACACATAGACTTTAAGGACCGATTTGCGGCGAGAAATATTCGCGATAACGAGGCTATCGCGAACTTCGTGAAAATTTCTCGCACGCGAATAAAATTTGGTTTACAGTATCTTGTACGTACGACTTAGAAACAAAAATTCAATTGGTTTCAGTGCGCTTTAGCATACTTCAAACTGGAGTATTAATCATATAAAAAGTATTGTCATTACTGATGTCTTCTGATCAGGAATCTTTACTTGCCAGTAGGGACCATATTTGAAATTAAATCGATTTAATGTTTGCTGTTGCCATTATCTAGTGATATTATACCCAGACAACATTAAAAAAACACTTGGAGTTTGTTTATTTGGTAATGGAAAGACAGAGAAAACAGAGAAAAAATTCTACCTTTATGATCAATTAGTCTGAAAATAAAGTTTTTAATTGTTTCAAAAGAAAGACCTTTGTACAATAAAATATTCAGCATTATTTGAGAAGATAGCAGTTGTACAGGCCGACACTAATCTAATTTTGTATCATGTAGAACGTGTTTACAAAGAGTTCTTCTATTACAAATATAAACAGCAGAAGTTTATAAAGGTTTTTTTCCTTGTCCTTGAAATATTTAATGAAAATTTGAAACAGAAAATTTTGACATCAAACTGTGTTAAACTACATTTTGAACTTTTGAGCTTAACTGAGTCAAAGGACCAGAGAATGTTTTCTCGTTGAAATCTGTCAATTGTCCTCGTTGAATTCATTATTGTCAACTTTTCTTATTTGTTCTTCTTCTCAAAAACCACTTGGTCAATATCAACCAAACTTGGCAAAGAATAATAGTAGGAAAAGGAAATTTAAATTTGTTCAAACAAAGAGCCATGCCCTCTTTAAAGAGGAGTTTATTTACAGATACTGCACTTTGAATTGGGCATATAAAAAGCCCTTTTTCAAGAACCACAGGTCAGAAATTATGAAACTTAATAGAGTGGGATCACTACATTAGATCAAAGTGTTACATAGAAAAACATGGGAAAAATCATAGAAACATTTTTTTTCAATAACAGCATAGTCATGTTTAGTCGTATATTGTTGGAATCATCCTCAAGTGTAGATTCAATTTTGTCGAAAGCCATGATTAGTAACATTTACATGTATACTGAAGCATCTTTTGGTGGTGGAGATTATAATTTGCATTTTCAAACCATGACTCCAAGGTAGAAACTTTGGGCCCAGAGACCAATTCAAGTTTTACGTAAAATATATATATGGAAATCTTAGTTGTCTTCTATTGAACAGCAAAACCAAGATTAGTCATATACTAGAATATGGAAGCATCCACAGATTTGAATTTGTTCAAATTGTCATGTAGGGTGCGGCTAAAAGAAGGACAGGGCCATGGGGCGACAAACGAAAGATTCCTTTTTAATCATAATCAGCAAGAATGTACTTCATTGTTAATTGTGACTTGAATTTATTACATCAACTCTCCGGTAAATCCGTATCTGTACTGTTTTATAGATTAAAATGAACTGATCACAAAAGTCTGAAAACTAAATTTTTTCATGTTTATGAATTTACTATGCCATATTAATGTAATCTGATAAAGATTCCATGCAGATAAAAACTTATTTGAAACATTCATGGCGATAAAATTCTTTTCACATAACTAAGGCTTCTTCTAAACTTGTCCGTCTTCTTTCAGAGATCAATTTCCTATTGAACGCTGTCCAATTGATATATCGGCAAATTTTTAACTGTGAAAGAGATGAATATTTACCAACGTTCATAAAGTAACAATTTTTCATAATGTGTAAAACAATGACTTTAATGTATTTTAGTCTAAAAATAATTTACATGCATGTTGAATTCGTAGTATTTTGAAAAAGAACCATTAACTTTTTATTTAAATTTGGTCTCAGCATCTGTACATTTAATTTCAGTTGATGTAATGGACACATGTAACATTTTACACTTTGATGAATAAAATTAATCGTTAATTTTTAGCTCACCTGAGCCGAAGGCTCAAGTGAGCTTTTCTGATCACATTTTGTCCGTCGTCCGTCCGTCTGTCCGTCCGTCTGTCTGTCTGTCCGTCTGTAAACTTTTCACATTTTCGACTTCTTCTCAAGAACCACTGGCCCAATTTTGACCAAACTTGGTACAAAGCAGCCTTGGGTAAACGGGAATTTAAATTGTTAAAATGAAGGGCCAAGTTCATTCACAAGGGGAGATAATCAAGAAAAGACAAAAATAGGGTGGGGTCATTATAAAATCTTCTTCTCAAGAACCACTGAGCCAGAAAAGTTTAAACTTATGTGGAAGCATCCCAAGGTAGTGTAGATTCTAAATTGTTCAAATCATGACCCCCGGGGGTAGGGCGGGGTCACAATGGGGAATCAAATTTTTACATTGAAATATTGAGAAAAAATTTTTTAAAACCTTCTTTTCAAAAGCCAATGGTCCAGAAAACCTTAAACTTATGTGAAAATATCCTTGGACAGTTTAAATTCTAAATTGTTCAAATAATGAGCCCTGTGGTTAGGACGCTGTTGTTTTTTTCCCCGTATTCTCAATATTTTCTTTCCGATCGGGCTCGGTATTTTGAATATTACAATATCCGATTTCAGAACGAGGCTCTTTGTTATTCAGCCACGTTGCGTTTTGGGGCGAAAGACAGATCCAGTTTTACTTTAATTAAGATACCTGGTTTGTTTCCGTTCATTTGTAGAGGTAATTTTTAAAACGTGCATTAAACATCGAACCGATTCAATGACGGAGATGCGATGTTTTCATTTGCTCATTTGAATTGACTAACGTCAGCCTTTTTGAAGCTTTTGACATTTTTGCAAATTTATTATCTGATTATGAATTCAACAGTTATTCTGCAATCAGTATCGCCGATTAAGTCTAACGTGTGACACTGACGGTTATATAATCGAAGCTTTATATCTTAACGCCATGTTTGTGCAGACACCCATGTTCTTTCAGAAAGCTTTTAGAAAATATATATATAATGTACAATGGACCTGAAGGAAACGCGCACTGTACATGTAGATATAGGGGGCGACATATGACAAAACAATTTAGAATACAAGATATATATTTCTATTGATGAATAATATTCGAAATGTATCGGTTTATGAAAAAAGTAAAAACATGGAAAAATAAAAGCATGGTATGATTAATGTAGTATGCAGCCAGTACTATGGAATTCAATATATTTGAAGTAGCTTATGCTATAGTATTATGGCCCCAGGATCATGAAACAGATGTAGACTTAAGTTAAATTTTGAAACGCTTGTAGAATGTTTATTAACTATGTAGTAATTAATCTAAATACTTGCAAATAACAACACTTGTGTGGATTGATACTAAAACATATTTTAATTTTTAATTAATCTGCTTGACCTCCACAACATTGAAGTATAAAATAAAGATTTTGCCTTAAGCTAAAGATGTTTCATGATCCAGGGCCAGGCTGAATAATAAATAGAAAGACTCATTAAGTTGTGTTGTGTTGTATTATTCCTTGATTACAATGTTTATTACATACAAATGTACTTGCCTATTTGGTTATAATTCAAAGACAGGATTTTTGCATATGCGATATGCCTGACATCACAATAGCCATATCAGCCCTGCAGGGCTCTTATGGATTTGTTTGGCTAACATTTGCGGGCTGACATGGATCAATATCACACCCCTAGTAAATATAAAGCAGTACTTGTAATCATACACATATTTTGGGGGTTATATATTCTCTTAATTTTTAAAAAAAATTTTATTGTAAGGATAATCTAATTGACAAATAATAGAGTATCGGGCACATTTGAAATAGAAGAATATATAGAAACAAACCCAAACCATATGAGACCATATATTTTATTTCCTATCTAGCTTGTACAATGTTAACACGAGCTTTGATTGGTTACAAAGTCGGGTGTAAATATCCGTGCACCCAACTTAAGCCGGGTGTAAATAAAATGTGACGTCACAATGCATACATTCTCTATGATAAAAACCAAATAACATGACGTCATGATGCATTGTAGTACGTAGTTATCTAATCGATAGATAGAGACACACTCTGATGTTTACAAAGCATTTTTATGGGTACAAAGGAAATAAATCATTATACATGTCCAATCAAGGGTGTACGGGGATTTACCCCGGGTTTTATTCCATACACCCTTCAGCCTTCGGCCTCAGGGTGTATGGAATAAAACCTGGGATAAATCCCCGTACACCGTTGATTAAACCTGGATAACTAATAGTGTACATGTAAGAAGTCCTTGCATAATTATTTACTTATTTTCTTCTCAATTTAATGTGTACCGTGTTTTATTACCAAGTATGCAATAAACATAATAAATCATACCCTTTTCCACACAATCTAATTAAAATTAGATGTTGGATCCGTATGCATACTTGTTACACTAACATCTAACATCCCATAGAGGGTCATGTCAGAGGTCAAATTCGGAACAACTCTAGACTTGTTCGCTTCAATAATATGCAATGATTTTGCAAGCGACCATTTGATTGGTTGAAAGAATTTGAACTTTGACGTGACCCTCTATGGGATGTTGTGAGATGTTAGTGTAGCGAGTATGCGAGCGGATCTAACATCTAATTTTTAATTAGATTGTTTTCCACATAACATCCAGTATCAGCCCTGGACCAATATTATATACTGGTGTCTCAGGCTGATACAGGATGTGATATGGAAAAGAATATGTAGTTTTCTCTATTACTCTGCGGGGGTCTGGGGACCAGTCCAGCAGGTGCAGTGTTAGTCCTGTTGGGATGGGGGCAATGAATGTCAGCATTTTTATGACCAATTAAAGTGAATAAAATAGCAGAGTAAAGTAAAACAATGTTTCACACATTCTGATTATCATGATATTTTAGTACTTATATTTTCCAGTTTTCATATAGAAAAAAAAATAAGCTTTTCATTATTGTAAGGGGAAATTTTTACTCACTAAAAGGGGAACATGGGAATATCAAATATCAGTTGTATAAACAAATATCAGTTGTAAATATGCCCTAGATTCATCGCTGTATTGTATGCTGGAAATTGTATGCTAAAGGTTTAATTTATTTTGCGATTTTTCAAGAGTTATTTAAATTATATTCTATTACTCTAATACTGTTAAAGACTGTAAACTCTACTTGACGTGAAATATTTTTTGCTTTGAAAAAATAACTCGCCATGATCAAATATCCCATGGTTGCAGCAATAATTTAATTGGGAAGTAAATCAATTTCATTGAATTGTTGAATACATGTACATTTTTCATTGTGCAAAAATGATTAATTTATATGCCCACTCCAAAGGAGTTGTATACTGTTGACCATTGTGTGTCTGTCCGTACCAAACTTTTGTCACAGTTTTTTCCGCAACTACTCGTCACAGATACTTGAAATTTTAGCACACTCTTTGTTTAGGCATGTGATATGGTGGAATTCATTTTTGTACAAATTCAATGTCAACATGATAAAGTTTATTTACATCAGAACAGGGGTGCATGTATTAGTAGTGGGCATTTGCTCAAAGACTTTTTGGTGGTGATTTTTATAAAATGTGCAGATATTTCCATCATTAGCAAAGCTTTATATACACACACATGGTTCAGAATCTTGTAAGCTCAATTTTTTGCAATTTATTTAAACTTCAAAGATTTTGCATATGTTAATGAGGTCCATCCCTGTCGGGAACTGTAACTATTAAATTATTATTTTTTAGAATAAGTCTTCAACAAAGTTTGAAAAGGAAGATGCATAGGTAGATGTACATTATTTTGTGAATTAAGTGACATTTTCTTAAAGTATTATTCACAGGGCCTGAAGTAAATTGGAAGTGAGTTGTTATTGCTCTTTTTCCCCTCTGGTACTTAATGGCTTAGAATCCTCAAACTTTGTCAGTTGACGTATCTTGGATTTTCGGAGAAAGTTGACCAAAAAGTAGATAACAGTAACCTACTTTTGACATGTTATGACTTAATTTAAGTATCTCAAGTACTTATTGGCATGGAATCTTTAAAACTTTGTCAGTTGATGCATCTTGGATCTTTGGAAATTGTTGACCAAAAATAGGTCACAATGACTTACTTCTAAAATATAATAGCTATATTTAAGTATCACAAGTACTTTTTAGTTTAGAATCATCAAACTTTGTAAGTTGATGCATCTTAAAAAGAATGTCACAGTGACCTATTTTTGATATTTCTGGCTATATTTAAGTATTTCAGGTACGTATTGGCTAAAAATCATTAAATTAATTGTCAATTGATGCATCTTGGGTCTTTTGATAATATCAGTAAGGGGCTTAGAATCATCACACATTGTCAGTTGATTATCCTGAGCTCTCAGAGTGCATAAACCAAAATGTAATGATGATCTACTTTTGCAATTTCAAGGTTTTATTTTATGTACAGGATAGTTAGCATGAGGCTTGGAGTAGAATTGAAAAAACGTACTAATTATTAGTAGAGCAATTCAATGCCCTTGGGCCTCTTGTTTTAGTAATGGGTTGGAAATTTTTAACTTGTACAAAATTCGATAGGAAAAAATTCTATTCTCCTTTCTTTCCTCCCTTTTCTAATGGGATGTACAGTTGAGCCATGGTAATTATGTTCCCCAAACGAAGTTGGGGAACATATTGTTTTGACTCTGTTTCTTATTATGTTCCCCAAACGAAGTTGGGGAACATATTGTTTTTACTCTGTTTCTTATTATGTTCCCCAAACGAAGTTGGGGAACATATTGTTTTTACTCTGTTTCTTATTATGTTCCCCAAACGGAGTTTGGGAACATATTGTTTTTACTCTGTTTCTTATTATTATTATTATTTTTTTTTTCTTATTTGTTCTCCGGTACTTTTTTGTCCGCGAGTGTTCTCAGAAACTGTTCACCCAACTGAGCTAAAACCTTTTTAGGGTTAATAGGTGTGTAGTGTAGGTGTGCGGAACGAAGGTCATTTTGCGTGCATACGCCTGCACGTGCGGGCGCGTGAAATGAGTGAATTGACTGATATACTTAATATAGCTATAACTTTTACATTTTTTGATGAAATGCTTTGAAACTCCTTACATGAGGATATATTAATAGTGTTCATATAATGACACTGTCAAATTAGCACGAATTCACGCGCATGCACGTGCGCTTTGCTCTGATTGGCTGAAACAAAAATCTCAATATCTCTTTTGTTTTTCGACGAAATGCTTTGAAATTTTAAACATTGTCATGAATTAGGATATCCTACAATATAATATGGAAAAAATTTCATGAAATCACGCGCATGCACGTGCAATGCAATCTGATTGGCTGAAACTTTAAATGGCTATATCGCCTTTGTTTTTTGAGGATATGCTTTGAAATTTAAAACATAGTCACGCATTAAGATATCCTGCAATATGATATACAAAAAAATTCAAGAAATCACGCGCATGCACGTGTGCTGCAGTCTGATTGGCTGAAACTTTAAATGGCTATATCTCCTTTGTTTTTTGACGAAATGCTTTGAAATTTAAAACATAGTCATGCATTAGACATTCTACAATATGATTCTACAATATGATTTAGAAAAAGATTCTTGAAATCACGTGGATGCACGTGTGCTGCAATTTGATTGGCCGAAACTTGAAATGGCTATAATTCCCTTGGTTTTCAACCAAACAGGATGGGATTTAGAACATAGATAGATATAAGGGCCTCCTACATGTACAAGAGGGTATGGTCATCATGCACGTACACGCACATGCGTGCATTTGGAATGAGTGAAATTAAATATACACTTAAATGAGTGATTTTTAAAATACTTTTGGACTAAATGCTTTAATATAAAGTATATTTAAATATATAGAAAGTGTAGACAAGATTATATTATCATTACGCACGTGCATTCACATGGGCACGCGTGCAATGTTAAAATTTGAATATAATTGGTATCCTTTTGGGAAAACGTTGTAAAAGTAAAAAATGCACAGATGTTGTCTTATTAAATGAAGGTTACAGGGAATATGGCATCAAAAGGGATTTGGGGAGCGTTTGGGGAACATCTGTAACGGTTCCCGTTACAATTAGCACTAGTTATTATTATTTTTCTTCTTCTTCTTCCTGGGTACTTTTTTGTCCGGGAGTGATCTTGTAAACTGTTCGTCCGATGTAGGTAAAACCTTTTTAGGGTCAGTAGACATGTTATGTAGATTTGCGGAATCAAGGTCATTTTGCGCGCACGTGCTTGCAAGAGCGTGCACGTGCAACACGTGAAATGACCAATATAATGGATATTGTAGTAACTTTTCTATTTTTTGATGAAATTTTTTGAAACTCATAATGTAAGGATACATTAGAAGTATAGACAAGATAGCATGGTCAAAATAGCAAGATCTCACGCGCATGCACGTGCGCTTCGCTCTGATTGGCTGAAACTAAAGTCTCAATATCTTTCTTGTTTCTTGTCATTATCCTTTGAAATTTTGAACATAGTCCTACATTATGAATATCTACAGCATGATATAAAAGAATTTTCATGAAAGCATGCGCATGTGCGCGTGCTGTAATCTGATTGGCTGAAACTTTAAATGGCTATATATCCTTTGTTTTTTGACGAAATTCTTTGAAATTTAAAATATAGTCATGCATTAGGATAACCTACAATATGGTATAGAAAAATATTCATGAAATCACACGTATGCACGTGTGCTGCAATCTGATTGGCTGAAACTTGAAATGGCTATAACTCTCTTGTTTTTCAACCAAACCGGATGGGATTTAGAACAGAGATAGATGTAAAGGACTCCTACAAGAAGGTATGGTCATCATGCACGTGCACGCACGTGCGTGCATTTAGAACGAGTATAATTAAAAATACACTTGAATGAGTGATTTTTATTTCTTTTGGACTGAATGCTTTAATATATAGTATATTAAAATATATAGATAGTGTAGACAAGATGATATGGTCATAACGCACATGCATTCACGTACATGCGCTTGGGTGCAATGCTAAAATATGAATATAATTAGTATCCTTTTGGGAAAATGTTGTTAAAGTAAAAAACGCACAGAATTTGTCTTATTTAATGAAGCTTACAGGGAATATGGCACCAAAAGGGAGTTGGGGAGCGTTTGGGGAACATCTGTAACGGTTCCCGTTACAATTAGCACTAGTTATTATTATTATTAAGGTCTTCCGTCTTCAGCGGAAGACCTTTCTGTTATTCTTAGGTTTCTTTTCCACAGTTTTTATTATTTTTTTTCTTACATATTTTGTGCACGCGAGTTCTCGAAAACGGCTTGATCGATTTTCATGAAACTTTCAGGACTGATAGAACATAAAAAAATCTAGGTATATATTTTTTTGTTTTGATGACGTCACTTCCGGTTCGGAGATTTATGCGATTTTGTCATTTTTAGAGGGTCACATTGTCCGGCAATGTTCTCAAAAACCATTGAAGATAGAAGTGTGAAATTTTCAGGGATGCTAGAGCAACCTTTGGAGAAGTGCCTTTTGTATATCACAGCTACCGGAAGTACGAAGCGCCGACGCTCGCTATGGCCCGAAAATAGTCCTATCAAGAATTTCAAAATTTTTAACACCTTTTCTACGATAACTTTTTACCTAGAAATATTTTGTTAAAGCATGTAGAACAAAAGAAGTGTAGAATTTAAAGATCTTTCAAATGATATCTCGAAAAAAGGGCTGGCCCCTAAAATTAAGGGCCTACAGGGGCCGAACGTTTTTCCTTTATATCCCAAAAAGTATTGAGAATTTGTAATACTTCAAAGAAGCAAAGTTGTTTAAAATGTCAAGCTTAATCTATTGGAGTCGACAAAATACGTCCGGCGTCGTCACTTCCGGTCAAACCGGAAGTAGTCAAAAAAGCGTATTTTTGCCTTTCTTGACAAGTTTTTGGGTAACATATGTCTCTGGGAGCTTAAAAATTAATTTTCCGTCCGTCGTCGATACTTCCGGTCAAACCGGAAGTAGCAATTAATGGCTTAATTTTGCATTAATAAACAAAGCGTTAGAGGATTCAAACCATTTTGGGCCTTATTTCTCATTTTTGTTAAAAATGAAAGCTTCTTCCGGTCAAACAGGACGGAAGACCTACTCGTTGCTTTGCAACGAGCTTTGCTCTAGTTATTATGTTCCCCAAACGAAGTTGGGGAACATATTGTTTTTACTCTGTTTCTTATTATTAAGGTCTTCCGTCTTCACGGAAGACCTTATAGTGATTCTATTGTTTCTTATTATTATTATTATTCTTTTTTTTTTTAGACAAAATTTTGTGCAGGCGATTTCTCGTAAACTATTCGGTGGAATTCAATGAAAATTTCAGGAATAATAGGTCACTATATGAATTTTATATAAAATTCCGTTCGTTGGAAAATTCGCTACCAGTGCCAAGTTATGGGCAATTTCCTGATTTTTAAATGCAATTTTGTCTTCGAATGTTCTCGAAAACGGCTCAAGATATTAACTGGAGACTTGTTAGAGATGATAGAGCATGAGTTATAGATGTGCAATTTTGCCTTCGTTTGCGTCGTCAGTACTTCCGGTCGCTACAGGAAGTGAATTCAAAATATGCACTTTTTCAACTTTTTTTGTTTTTCAATATTTTTCTTTGATATATTTAATATTAATGGAGACCCTACTGGAAAGGCTTAATATATAGTTTATTTTAGAATTGATCAATCCACACACTAGATATTCGCATTTAAAAATCTGAAGCGTATCCAAGATGGCGGGGCGTCTCCGTGAACTCCGCCATTAAGCAAGTCGGGTTCTAGAAGGTCAGCTGAGCGTTTAGATGAACGAAACTTCTACCAAAAAGATTAATGAAATGTAAAGGATTATTTAGATTGCTACATCGCAATTACGTTGCACTGAGTATAGTTTTAATATGAGGTTTCCTCAAACGTCTATTGACATTGCTTTTGTCTGCATCTCAGAGTAGAATACAATATGACTACAAGTGGAAATACGATGACAACAATCTTTTGTTTTGCACCAGGGAAAACTTATCCTAAACCATGGTTATAAGTAATAGCTTTTCAAGAAACTTGTCTGACTTAATACTAGTATTCACTATGTTTCTGAAGTATTACTTGACTTCTGTTTATTTTTCCACGCAGGCTTGTGACATATTAAATGAATAGAAAAGACAAAAATAAGAAAAACATTTTTTAAAATGATTGTTTATTAAAGGTTAAATATTCTTGAAATAAATGCAAGTTATTGAACATAAATAGTATCACATTCCTTGACCGTCGGAGGGCGAGTGATTTTTTTTCAGTGAAACATTCCAGTCTTTTCATGAACGTGTAACTCATCTCCACTTTGGGGGAAACAGGATACAAAATTAATGGAAAATCTTACCAAATTCACAGCTTTAGTGTTACTTGGCCGTATACGATATCATATTTGTATAATGTGATAAATATACTTTCTAACGCTCGAAATTCGAAGAACATACATTTCTAATTTTCATTGAAGCTATCAAATCCATCAAATAGATCAAATATTTCAAAGGAATAGCATTAAGAACTACTTGTGACATTTGGCACGAAATAATGTATCGTGACCCGACTTAAGAAGTAGACAAATGGTGACAATAGTGCAGAAATATATAACATTGGCATGCCTGTATATGGAGTTACACGGAATTAAAAGTTGAATGCATATCGGAAAAAGGAAAGAAAACGGTATCATCTGTTCATCACTAATAGATTATCTATCCTAAAAATTACTGTTAAAACTCAACTAACAAATTCCGATGTGATCATCTTGGGCAAAGTTTAGCAAACTGGCTGTCATTTTACAATTCCAAAATGAATTTAAAAAAAAAATGTAATGTATGTTGGAATCAAAAAACCAATCTTGCAATATTCGAATGTTAAATTTGAAGCGGGTTCCAAAAGGCGTAATGGGTACCGCAGTGGATTTTCATGCTGGCGACCCGGGTTCGATCCCCCTTGTGTCTGATTTTTAAAATCTCTTTTTAAGTCTGATTTTACGTTGTTTTTCTCTGAATCGGACGGAAGACCTCTCGTTGCTCGCAACGAGTTTCGTTTCTAGTTATTATTCTTATTATTATTTTTCTTCTTCCTGGGAAAATTTTGTCCACAAGTGATCTTGTAAACTACACATCCGACTTAGGTGAAACCTTTTTAGGGTTAGTAGGCATGTTATGTAGAGTTGCCAAACAAAGGTCATTTTGCGCGCACGTGCTTGCAAGAGCGCGCACGTGCAATAGGTGAAATTACCAATATAATGGATATTGCCGTAACTTTTCTATTTTTTGATGAAATTTTTTGAAACTCATAATGTAAGGATACATTAGTAGTATAGACAAGACAGCATGGTCAAAATAGCAAGATCTCACGCGCATGCACGTGCGCTTCGCTCTGATTGGCTGAAACTAAAGTCTCAATAACTTTCTTGTTTCTTGTCATAATCCTTTGAAATTTTGAACATAGTCCTACATTATAAGGATCTACCGCATGATATATAAGAATTTTCATTAAATCATGCGCATGTGCGCGTGCTGCAAGCTGATTGGCTGAAACTTTAAATAGCAATATCTCCTTTGTTTTTTGACGAAATTCTTTGAAATTTAAAATATAGACATGCATTAGGATATCCTACAAAATGATATATATAAAAAATCATGAAATCACACGTATGCACGTGTGCTGCAATCTGATTGGCTGAAACTTTAAATGGCAATTTCTCCTTTGTTTTTTGACGAAATTCTTTGAAATTTAAAATATAGTCATGCATTAGGATATCCTATGAAATGATATAGAAAAAAAATCATGAACTCACGCGCATGCACGTGTGCTGCAATCTGATTGGCTGAAACTTTTAATTGCTATTTCTCCTTTGTTTTTTGACGAAATTCTTTGAAATTTAAAATATAGTCATGCATTAGGATATCCTACAAAACGATATAAAAAATCATGAAATTACGCGCATGCACGTGTGCTGCAATCTGATTGGCTGAAACTTTAAATGGCTATAACTCCCTTGTTTTTCAACCAAACAGGATGGGATTTAGAACATAGATAGATGTAAGGGACTCCTACAAGAAGGTATGATCATCATGCACGTGCAAGCATGTGCGTGCATTTGAAACGAGTATATTTAAAGATACTCTTGAATGAGTGATTTTTATTACTTTTGGACTGAATGCTTTAATATATAGTATATTAAAATATATAAATAGTGTAAACAAGATGATATGGTCATAACGCACATGCATTCACATGCGCTTGGATGCAATGCTAAAAATTGAATATAATTGGTATCCTTCTGGGAAAAAGTTGTTTAAGTCAAAAATGCACAGATGTTGTCTTATTTAATGAAGCTTACAGGGAATATGGCACCGAAAGGGAGTTGGGGAGCGTTTGGGGAACATCTGTAACGGTTCCCGTTACAATTAGCACTAGTTATGTTCCCCAAACGAAGTTGGGGAACATATTGTTTTTACTCTGTTTCTTATTATTATTATTATTATTATTATTATTCTTTTTTCTTCTTATTTCTTCTCCGGTACTTTTTTGTCCGGAAGTGTTCTCAGAAACTGTTCACCAAACTAAGTTAAAACCTTTTTAGGGTTAGTAGGCATGTTGTGTAGATGTGCCGAACGAAGGTCATTTTGCGCGCATTCGCATGCACGTGCGGGCGCGTGCAATGAGTAAACTGACTGATATATTTAATATGGTTGTAACTTTTATATTTTTTGACAAAATGTTTTGAAACTCATTATATAAAGATATATAAGTAGTGTACATAAGATGACATGGTCAAATTTGCATGAACTCACGCGCATGCACGTGCGCTTTGCGCTGATTGGCTGAAACAGAAATCTTAATATCTTTTTTGTTTTATGATGAAATGCTTTGAAACTTATAACATAGACATGTATTAGGATGTACTACAATATGATATATAAAATTTTTCATGAAATCACGTGCATGCACGTGCGCTGCAATCTGATTGGCTGAAACTTTAAATGACTATAACTCCCTTGGTTTTCAACCAAACAGCATGGGATTTAGAACATAGATAGACATAAAGGACTCCTACAAGTTGGTATGGTCACCATTCACATGCATGCACGTGCGTGCACGTGCGCTTTGCTCTGATTGGCTGAAACAAAAATCTCAATATCGTTTCTGTTTTTTCACAAAATGCTTTGAAATTTAAAACATAGGCATACTTTAAGATGTCCTACAATATGATATATAATAATTGTCATGAAAACATGCGCATGCACGTGTGCTGCAATCTGATTGGCTTAAACTTTAAATGGCTATAACTCCCTTGTTTTTCAAGCAAACAGGATGGGATTAAGAACATAGACAGACATAATGGACTCATACAAGAAGGTATGGTCATCATGCACGTGTGTGCACGTGCATATGACTAAAATAGTGTAGACAAGATGATATCGTCATTACGCTCATGCAATCACATGCGCACGCCTGCATTGCTTAAATTTGAAATACTTGGTATACTTTTGGGAAAACGTTGTTTACGTCTTAAATGCATAGATTTTGCCTTCTTTAATGAAACATAAAGGGAATATGGCAGGAGAAGGGAGTTGGGGAGCGTTTGGGGAACATCTGTAACGGTTCCCGTTACAATTAGCACTAGTTAAGGTCTTCCGACTTCCTTCGGAAGACCTTATTGTTTTCCTTCTGTTTTTTATTATTATTATTATTCTTTTTTCATAGTACAGCCGATATCTCAGCTATGCGTGGACAGATTTCAAAGATTTTTTCAGGGAAGATGCAACATGAGAATATCTCTAGACGTGTTTTTCATTTTTTCAAAATTAACTTTCGTTCGCGATTTTTGGGGATTTTTGTATTTTTTAAACGGCATTTTGTCCAGCAGTTTTCTCGGGAACGGCTTGAGATATGAAAGTGAAACTCACTGAGGTGATAGAACATCGAACTCCATTATGGGGAACGACCTTTATTTTTCGTCGTCAGCACTTCCGGTCGTAAACGGAAGTGAATTCCAAAAGTCACATTTCTCAACTTTTTTGTTTTTCAATATTTTTCTTTAGTATTTACAGGGTTTAAAGTGTGTCCTATGAGAATTCTAAATATGTGTTTAGTATCTTGATGCGTGCATATATTGAAAAGATATGGCCAAACCTAATTTTGTCCCACTGTCGGGGGTTCGAATCCCGTTGTGGGCGTTGAATTTTTTTTTCTTTGTTTCTGTCTTTTTTCAGTTGCAAATAACTTTTCTCTCTTTTTTAACATGTATGAAAGATTTTGCCGATTTTTAAAAGCTATTTTTGAGATATTTGAGGAATACATGTAATAATCATGAGATACGTATGTTAAGAGGCTGCTGTAAATGAACGTAAAAGAAAAAAATACATTCTGAAATTTTCTGGTATGACGCAGCATAGAATTCCAACGAAAATCGGTCGGAAGACCTGCTTGTTGCACCAGCAACAAGAACGCATCTAGTTATTATGTTCCCCAAACGAAGTTGGGGAACATATTGTTTTTACTCTGTTTCTTATTATTATTTTTCTTCTTCCTGGGCACTTTTTTGTCCGCGAATGATCTTGTAAACTAAACATCCGACTAAGGTGAAATGTTTTTAGGGTCAGTAGACATGTTATGTAGATTTGCGGAACGAAGGTCATTTTGCGCGCACATGCTTGTAAGAGCGCGCACGTGCAACATGAGAAATGGTCAATATAATGAATATAAGCGTACTTTTTACATTTTTGATGAAATGCTTTGAAACTCACAATATTAGGATATATTAGTAACACAGACAATATGACATGGTCAAAATAGCAAGATCTCACGCGCATGCACGTGCGCTTTGCTCTGATTGGTTGAAACTAAAGTCTCAATATCTTTCTTGTTTTTTGACAAAATCCTTTGAAATTTTGAACTTTGCCATGCATTAGGATATTCTACAACATGATATATAGCAATTTTCATGAAAACACGTGCATGCACGTGCGCTGCAATCTGATTGGCTCAAACTTTAAATAGCTATAACTCCCTTGGTTTTCAACCAAACAGGATGGGATTTGGAACATAGATAGATATAATAGACTTCTACAAGAAGGTATGGTCACCATTCACATGCATACACGTGCGTGTACTTGGGCTGCAATCTGATCGGCTGAAACTTAAAACTCCTATAACTCCCTTGGTTTTCAACTAAACAGGGTGGGATTTAGAACATAGATAGATGTAATGGACTTCTACAAGAAGGTATGGTCACCATGCTCATGTATGCACCTGCATGCACGTGAAATGAGTAAATTCAAAAATACACTTGAATGAGAGTATTTTTTAATACTTTTGGATTTAATACTTTAATATTTAGTATATTGAAATATGTAGATTGTGTAGACAAGATGATATGGTCATTACGCATCTGCATTCACATGTGCACGCGTGCAATGCTAAAATTTGAATGAACTTGGTACACTTCTGGGTAAACGTTGTTAAAGTCTCAAATGCACAGAGTTTGTCTTATTTAATGAAGCTTACAGGGAATATGGCACCAAAAGGGAGTCGGGGAGCGTTTGGGGAACATCTGTAACGGTCCCCGTTACAATTAGCACTAGTTATTATTATTATTATTTTTTCTTCTTATTTCTTCTCCGGTACTTTTTTGTCCGGAAGTGTTCTCAGAAACTGTTCACCAAACTAAGTTAAAACCTTTTTAGGGTTAGTAGGCATGTTGTGTAGATGTGCTGAACGAAGGTCATTTTGCACGCATACGCCTGCACGTGCGGGCGCGTGCAATGAGTAAAATGACTGATATATTTAATATGGTTGTAACTTTTATATTTTTTGATAAAATGTTTTGAAACTCATTATATAAAGATATATAAGATGTGTAGATAAAACGACATGGTCAAATTTGCATGAACTCACGCGCATGCACGTGCGCTTTGCTCTGATTGGCTGAAACAGAAATCTTAATATCTTTTTTGTTTTATGATGAAATGCTTTGAAATTTATAACATAGACATGCATTAGGATGTACTATAATATGATATATAAAATTTTTCATCAAATCACGCGCATGCACGTGCAATGCAATCTGATTGGCTGAAACTTTAAATGACTATAACTCCCTTTGTTTTCAACCAAACAGCATGAGATTTAGAACATAGATAGACATAAAGAACTCCTATAAGATGGTATGGTCACCATTCACATGCATGCACGTGCGTGCACATGTGCTTTGCTCTGATTGGCTGAAACAAAAATCTCAATATCTTTTCTGTTTTTTTTTTTTCAAAATGCTTTGAAATTTAAAACATAGGCATACTATAAGATGTCCTACAATATGATATATAATAATTGTCATGAAAACACGCGCATGCACGTGCGCTGCAATCTGATTGGCTTAAACTTTAAATGGCTATAACTCCCTTGTTTTTCAACCAAACAGGATGGGATTAAGAACATAGACAGACATAATGGACACCTACAAAACGATATGGTCATCATGCACGTGCGAGCACGTGCAATGAGTTAAAAGTGTAGACAAGATGATATCGTCATTACGCTCATGCAATCACATGCGCACGCCTGCATTGCTTAAATTTGAAATACTTGGTATACTTTTGGGAAAACTTTGTTTACGTCTTAAATGCATAGATTTTGCCTTCTTTGATGAAACTTACAGGGAATATGGCACGAGAAGGGAGTTGGGGAGCGTTTGGGGAACATCTGTAACGGTTCCCGTTACAATTAGCACTAGTTAAGGTCTTCCGTTTCAACGGAAGACCTTCTTATTTTTCTGTTGTTTCTTTTCAACTTTTCTTATTATTATTATTCTTACCGATTTTGTGCACGCGATTTCTCGTAAATGCGTCGATGGATTTTCATGAAACTTTCAGCATTGATGACAAATGATATGAACTTAAGGCGTTTTTTTTTAATTTGATGACGTCACTTCCGGTTCGGAGTTTTTCGCGATTTAGTGAGTTTTAGAGGGTCATTTTGTCCGGCAGTTTTCTCAAAAAGCACTCAACGCAGAAGCATCAAATTCTCAGTGCTGATAGAACAACCTTTGGAGATATGTATTTGGTGTATCTCAACCACCGGAAGTACGAAGCGCCGACGCTGGCTATGGTCTGAAAACAGTCCTATCAAGAATTTCAAAAATTTAAACACCTTTTCTACGATTACTTTTTACCTAGAAATATTTTGCAAAAGCATGAAGAACAAAAGTAGTGTAGAATTTCAAGATCTTTCGAATGATATCTCGAAAAAAGGGCTGGGCCCTAAAATTAAGGGCCAAAAGGGGCCAAAAGTTTTTCGTTTATATCTCAAAAAGTATTGAGAATTTGTAATACCTCAAAGAAGCAAAGTTGTTCAAGATTTCAAGCTTAATCTACGGGCGTCGTCAAAATACGTCCGAAGACGTCACTTCCGGTTTTGCCGGAAGTAGTCGGAAAACGCGTATTTTGGTCATTCTTGACAAGTTTTTGGGTATCGTATGTCACTAGGAACATAAAAATAAATTTTCCGTCCGTCGTCGTCACTTCCGGTCAAACCGGAAGTAGCAAAAAATGGCTTATTTTTCCATTAATTAACATAGATTTTGAGGATTCAACCAATTTTGGGGCTTTATTTCTCATATTCGTTAAAAATGAAAACTACTTCCGGTCAAACAGGACGGAAGACCTACTCGTTGCTTTGCAACGAGCTTTGCTCTAGTTATTATTAATATTTTTCTTCTTCCTGGGTACTTATTTGTCCGGGAGTGATCTTGTAAACTACACATCCGACTTAGGTAAAACCTTTTTAGGGTAAGTAGGCATGTTATGTTAATTTGCGGAACGAAGGTCATTTTGCGCACACATGCTTGCAAGAGCATGCACGTGCAACGTGAAATGACCGATTAATTGATATAGGCGTAACTTTTTAAATTTTTGATGAAATGCTTTGAAACTCATAATATAAGGATATATTAGTAGCATAGACAATATGACATGGTCAAAATCGCAAGATCTCACGCGCATGCACGTGCACTTCGCTCTGATTGGCTGAAACTAAAGTCTCTATATCTTTCTTGTTTTTTGACTAAATCCCTTGAAATTTTGAACATAGCCAAACATTACGATATTCTACAACATGATATATAGCAATTATCATGAAAACACGTGCATGCACGTGTGCTGCAATCTGATTAGCTTAAATTTTAAATAGATATATCTCCCTTGATTTTCAACCAAACAGGATGGGATTTGGAACAAAGATAGATATAATGGACCTCTACAAAAAGGTATGGTCACCATGCACATGCATGTACATGTGCTTCAATCTGATTGGCTGAAACTTAAAACAGCTAAAACTCCCTTGGTCTTCAACCAAACGGGGTGGGATTTAGAGTATAGATAGATGTAATGGACTTCTACAAGGTATGGTCACCATGCTCATGTATGCAAGTGCATGCACGTGAAATGAGTAAAATAAAAGATGCACTTGAATGAGCGTATTTTTTAATACTTTTGAATTAAATACTTTAATATTTAGTATATTAAAATATATGGATTCTGTTGACAATATGATATGGTCATATTATTTAATGAAGCTTACAGCGGATATGACACCAAAAGGGAGTTGGCGAGCGTTTGGGGAACATCTGTAACGGTCCCCGTTACAATTAGCACTAGTTATACTTCTTCTTCCTGATGAGTACATGCAATTTGGGGTAAAATATGGTATTCCTATTGCTTCAGAAACCCAGATTATGATAATTAAGTGTCCATATTAACAAAACTTGAATGTATTTCTGTAGTATATATATTCATTATTAACTTTATCCTTTGTAGATGCCTAGAAGAAAGTATTGGAGGATGAGTGGTGCCAAGAAAGAGATACGGACTGACAAGACTGAGGAGACTGGCCTCATGAAAAACAGTAAAACAATGTCTGACCTTGACTTGACTGAGGAGACTGGCCTCTTAAAAAACAGTAAAACAATGTATGACATTAGAATGACTGAGGAGACTGGCCTCGTGAAAAACAGTAAAAGCAATGTTGACACTGAGGATCCTGCCCTCAGCTTACAAAAAAAAACAGGTCAAACAAAGAAACTTGTGCAACAAATCTGCTGAATGATTTTTGTAAGACAAATTTGCTGAATGAACTATGTGAAACAAATCTGCTCAATGAATCTCATGAAAAGAATTTGCAAAACATTACTGAACAAAAATTTACAAACATTGCCTCAATCACTAAAACAGTACAACATAATCATGGTGTAATGGCTGAAGAAGGCGAACCACTTAGTCATGCAATCGACCAGGTTTGCAATACAAAATTTGTATTTGGGTCATTTCATCAAGGGGATGCAAGGTTTTCATCATTTTCTAGAGGAAATCAGTGTACGTGCAATGCACTTACTATGCTGATTAAAAGTTACGAAGGATTTTCATTCTCAACAGAATTTATTGATAGCACTTTAATAGCAGGAGATCGGGTTTATGTTATGCTGGTCAAGAATTTGCAGCAAAGACAAATGTTTCTTAACAAACTACTTAAATTTGATGAGTTGCCAAGTACCTTAACTTTAGGAGAAAATCATCATGTTATTAAGAAATTTGAAACAATGTGGGGATTACTTGTCTCTGAAGAACAATTTAGTCAAGTGAAATCATTGCATCAAGCTTTAGAAGAGGCATTTCAGATTTCTCGATATTTGCTGATAATGATAGGGGCAATTTGTTCTGGTATATACAAAGTGTCGGACAATGAATATTACTTTTTTGACTCTCATTCACATGACAGTGATGGCATGTCTGCCTGTGATGGTAAATCAGTACTAGTACAAAGCAAGAGTATTGATCTGGTGACATATTTGTACAGTATGTATAACAGCATGCATATAGACTTTGCAATGCAGTTTGAAATCTTGCCAATCTCGATTCAGACTTTGCATCATAGTTTTCCAGAGAAAAGCCCATTGCAGAAAAGATTTTACAAAATGGATGATCATCTCTCTTCTGTGACAAATTCAGATCAAAGCCCATGCAGGAAAA
>NW_026939733.1:0-9534 GCF_032062105.1 Saccostrea cuccullata | reverse complement strand
CGCGTGCTGCAATCTGATTGGCTGAAACTTTAAATGGCATATCTCCTTTTTTTTTGAAAAAATTCTTTGAAATTTAAAACATATCATGCATTGGGATATCCTACAATATATAAAAAAAAAATTCATGAAAACACGCGCATGCACGTGCGCTGCAATCTGATTGGCTAAAACTTTAAATCGCTATAACTCCCTTAATTTTCAACCAATCAGGTTGGGATTTAGAACATAGATAGACATAAGGGACTTCTACAAGAAGTTATGGTCATCATGCACCTGCACGCACGTGCGTGCATTTGGTACGAGTGAAATTAAAAATACACTTGAATGAGTGATTTTTATCATTTTTGGACTGAATGCTTTAATATATAGTATATTAAAAAAAAGATAGTGTAGACAAGATGATAGGGTCATAAGCACATGCATTCACATGCCACGGGTGCAATGCAAAAATTTGAATATAACTGGTATCCTTCTGGGAAAACATTGTTAAAGAAAAAATGCACAGAGTTTGTCTTATTTAATGAACTTACGGGGAAATGGCCCAAAAGGGAGTTGGGGGAGCGTTTGGTACATCTGTAACTCCCCGTTACAATTAGCACTAGTTATTATTATTATTTTTTTTCTTATTTCTTCTCCTGTATTTTTTTGTCCGCGAGTGTTCTCAGAAACTGTTCACCCAACTGAGCTAAAACCTTTTTAGGGTTAATAGGTGTGTGTGTGGTTGCGGAACAATCATTTTTCGCGCATACGCTGCACGTGCGTGCGCGTGAAATGAGTGAATTGACTGATATATTTTTGGGTGAAATTCTATATTTTTTTATGAAATGTTTTGAAACTCATTATATAAGGAAAATAAAGATAGATATGATTACATTTTTCATGAAATAGGCATGCACGTGCCGCTCTTTGGCTGAAACAAAAACCTCAATATCTTTTTTGTTTTTGAAAATGCTTTTTTTATCTAGTCATTTAGGATTCCCTTAGAAAAAAAAATTTTGTGAAATCACGTGCATGCACGTGCGCTGCAATTTGATTGGCTGAAATTTAAATGACTATAACTCCCTTGGTTTCCAACCAAACATGATGGGATTTAGAACATAGATAGACATAAAGGACTCCTACAAGATGGTATGGTCACAATTTACATGCATGCACGTGCGTGCACGTGCACTTTGCTCTGATTGGCTGAAACAAAAATCTCAATATCTTTTCTGTTTTCTGACAAAATGCTTTGAAATTTAAAACATAGGCATACTTTAAGATGTCCTACAATATGATATATAATAATTGTCATGAAAACACGCGCATGTACGTGCGCTGCAATCTGATTGGCTTAAACTTTAAAATGGCTATAAATCCCTTGTTTTTCAACCAAACAAGATGGGATTAAGAACATAGACAGGCATAATGGACTCCTACAAGAAGGTATGGTCATCATGCACGTGCGTGCACGTGCAATGAGTAAAATAGTGTAGACAAGATGATATCGTCATTACGCTCATGCAATGTTGTTTAAGTCTTAAATGCATAGATTCTGCCTATTTTAATGAAACTTACAGGAATATGGCACTAAAAGGGAGTTGGGGAGCGCTTGGGGAACATCTGTAACGGTTCCCGTTACAATGAGCACTAGTTATGATATGTTTTTGCGTTTGAAAAAAAATTGGAATACAAAACCGATGCGGACCCATTAAAAATACGTTCATATACATTAAATATGCAAAAAATTGTAAATTTCCGGATGCTTCCCGTTTTCGACTTTAACTGTTACTAATCGCGAGCGCTTCCTGTCAAACTAATACCGAATATCTAAAGTTTTCCCTGGAAATATGTTATTAACCATAAATTCAAAAATTACTCCATTATATTTTCTAATATGTTTACAGGGCCGATTATGACAAATAACGAATTTTGTTCTTTTTTCAAATTTCTTAACACATTAGCATGTAACTTTTTTTAAATGTAAAACTGTAAAAATAAATCAATATAAATGCGCAGTAAAAAAGGCAAACTCGGAGTGAATTTCAATCTTTTTTTTTAATCAATTAACATTCCCCGTGCCATTAGCTTAACCATATGACAGTGGTGATATTATGCATCACAAGAGTATCCGTAGTAAAGGAGTAGGTATAGTGATGTGTATAGCCGGGCTCGAAAAAGTAGCCCCCTGTTACCTCCACGGCTACCCTCAGACGCAGGTAAAGTAAAAACGAACCGGCCGCCATCACGGCCAGAACAGATCTACCTTGATTTCACACTACCTCACATATGTACGTAAGTTGCTAAGGGATTACGTTTTTGGGCGAAGGAGGAAGTTCTTCGTCCGATCAAATGTTTCGTCTCCAATACCATAGAGATGTCAACCATCTTTGATAACCTTGTTTGTAGCTTGTTGATAACCTGTCATGTTGAAAGATATTGCCCCGATGACACAGATATTATATAAAAGCAAACATCTATTAAGATAAAGTCTCTTTCTTGGAAAACTGTAAATCAAACAATTAGAAAAAATTTAAAAACAGAGGGATTCCAAAACCGATTAGAAAATCTGAAAGAAACACTTATTCCTGTATCTTTCACTGTGCAAAGAACGTAAGTAAAGATTATAATCAATCAATCATATATATTTCAAAATACTGATAAGATACATGTTTTTGAGCATTGAAAATTAAACGCATTCCTTCAACTCCTATTGACAGTTTTAAAATAATTTTGAAAAATGAATAAAATTGATGTTTTCAGTTTTATCTATACGTAGTTACCAAATGCATCTTAATTAATCTTTTGTAAACATCTCAGAGTGAGTTTTCCGTAAGAGAAATCTTATGCTAAAATCATATTTTGGGCGGCGGGAGAAGGGTTCAGAGAGGAAACCCTCTTCTTTTTTAGCGTTTGGTTATTCAGCGATTTCAGGTAGTGAGAAAAATCCCTCTAAACCAGCATAATGGCTTAATTCATGATCAGGAGACCCGTGTTTGGATTGCCTTCAGTCACACCGCGTAAAAATCGCCTTAACATAGTAAGTGAGTTTTCCTTTGTTAACTGTTCAATGGCCGTAAGTGCCTTGAAAAGGTCTAAATGAAGCCCTTAACCGGTATATCTCTACATGAGTGAAACAATTTGAAAGGCAAATAAAACAATTATTAAAAACTTAAAAACGTAATTAAAATTATAGGAATCAGCGTTTATGATTAGTAATCATTGCGTTGCACATCCACTGGCCCTTGCGATGAGGCAGGCTACTGACTCTATTCCTGAGATTAAAAAAAAAAGTTTAATACCCATCTGGATGCATTGTTTAAATTTAATGAAAATTCTCCTGTATTGATGGTAGCATTAAAGAATATTCAGGTAACTTTTGACAAATATTTACTTGAAGTAATGGAATAAAACACATTTCTAATACTTTTAAAAATTCGGGGAAATTTCTAATAATCCTGTATTAAAACTGAAACAATCAAAAGCTATGAGGTGGTACAGATGAACAGTATTCAATCTCAAAGTCCATAAAACAATAAAAAACAAGAGCAGAGCAAACACGGACCTCCGAAACATCAGAGGTGGGATCAGGTGCCATGGAGAAGTGAGCATCCCCTGCTGACTGGTCACACCCGCCGTGTGCTCATTGTCATGATCGTGAAATAACGGAAAAATCCGTCTTCAATTCAGTGTGTAAATAATTGACAAACAATAAGTATGAAAAACGTCAGTCAGCATTTGACTCAATGATAAATTGTTTTTGCTGACAAGATCATTGTATGGACCATAGACCTAACGAAATGATGAATTTAAACGAGACTGCTGATATTCTTGTTTCATCAACTTGCTTGTCAATAATTTACCTCGTTTTAGAAATTGTTCATACGTTGGAAAGTGTAAGGTAATTTTAGAGAATAAATTATAAAAGAGAATCAAGGAGTTGCACTGAAAATATTTGCTGCTAGCTTTCACTAAACATGGACAACATTATTTCAATTTTGTTCATAATTTTACCTTCAACCTCTAAAGAAGTGAATGCATCGTTACACTGGAATATCAAAAACCTTTCTTCAGCAATGCGTTGTATGGTTCAAGTCACTTTTGCTTTATGCATGCTTTTTGTTTTTCCTTGGACAACACAAACTAGTAATATCAATCATGACTGTCCGCCATAATCCTGTCAAAATTAATGCTGGTCAGATCGTAACTGTTATCTAGATTTGTATTTCTCCCATCCAAAGCCTTTCTGCACATCAGCTGCCATTCTCAATGAATCATTACAGCACGACGGAATTTTACGATCTTTCTTGTAATTGATCCCTGTCCGAAAACTACAGCCGAGGAGATAAAACGGAAATGTGAAGGTGATTCGAGTTCTACCAAGAAACTTTTCTTTCCTTCTGTGACTAGTCAAAGTACACCCCTGGCGTACCTTAATCGTTACTGTGCTGACTGCAATTATGATTTCCAGTACAATCCGTGGCCGTTACGTATTGTCTGTGACGATTTCTTATACATCAGTTTCTTTTCTCCTTTTCAAAGAATTGGTAGAAAAAAGGAAAAAAGAATCGATGTAACATATTTTCATACCCGCAAGAAGAAACCAATTACAAGTGTGCTCAAGATTGCAAGTGCACTTTGACTCTTGCAATAAAACCGGAAGCTGGAAAACATTTGACCACGATATTAAACGTGGTTGCAAATCAAGGTATATCAATAAGGCCAGATGTACAAAATGTTTGCAAAGTTTGAAACCCTTCTATCTATAGATAGAATGTTATTAGTCGATGCAATGTCACAATGTGTGATGACTATAATCGAAATTACGAGAGAGCATGTCTTAACAATAACGTTAATCCAAGTTCATTTCCGTATAAAAATGTATTTTGTTTTTCGTGCAATAAATAAGCACCATTCAATTCAAATTTTCTTGATGCCGACACGCAAATAAAGCCAAAGAATGGTGATGTTACAAATCCCGGAGTATCGGCTACCTTTCATTTTGAAATAAACGTTTTGACCTTTGATGAGTTCCTCGTAACTTAAATCAATGGTGAGCAAGCGAACGCAGAAGGATAAAACGTACACTCAAATAAGACCTTGGGTCCCCTGCTCAGTTAGCGACTAACAGACCTGTCTACTCCGCTACAAAATGTAGTGCGTTGCATATGTAAAGAGAAAATAGAATAAATCGTACTACTGTGACACCTTTACAGAGTAAAAAAAAAATCAGAATATTTATTTTTATCAAAAGAATAATCATCTGATGGGTATAAGAAAAGATGGGGGCTCAGCAACATTAACTGCAATATTATATAAGAGTTTAACATATATGAATTACGTTGGGTGACCTGTGGTCCTCCCTTATGATTTTATTATCGCTTGTAAGGTTATAGTATCTATTTAAACACAGAGCCTAACCTCTGATCTCCTTACTAATTGTAAGCGACCCAGAGTAAACAACATCCAGTCTCTGCAATCATAGATCTCTAACAAGCAGGGAGAGGAGGAAGATCTTGCCCTCTACCACCCCTACCTCTTCATTTCTCTCGGACTTTTCACCGATCCTTTAATATAATGAAATAATTATTTGCAAATAAATTATTTTATGTGTCCTTTGTCTTCCTTATGAGGTCATGTCTAAAGAGGCGACCTCTTCGGTTTATCACTTTTTAGCTAAAACTGTGTGAAAAGTCCAGTTTCCGAATACTATACAGAAACCTTGCTGAAACTTGGCGTTGAAATTTCCTGTATGGTTTCCGCAATGCGGAAACTATATAATAGTTTCAGCAAGTTTCTGTAGGGTTTCCGTATACTGAATCTATTAGGTTTGTTTCCGAATAGTTTCCGCAAAAACAGAAACCAATGTAAAATTTAATGAAACGTCAATTTAACGTTTCAGTTTCCGGAAACTATTGATTTCGATTTCATATGGTTTCCGCATGCTGAAACCGAACTGAAACTTTATCTATTATTTTTTTCAAAAGGGTAGAAAAATCAACTCATATCATCTTTTTATTAACTTATTTAAGCATTGAATTCATACTTTTGGCTGTATTCGGTCCTATAGCACACCTGGCCGTGCGGACAAATTGAATACCGCGCTAACGCGCGGTATGATAATTTGTCGGCACGGCACGTTGGAAAGCCGCTTGTGACGTTGGAAAGTTAAATAACGCAAATAAACATTACGAGGGAAAAAAAATGACAAATTCATTTTTGATGCACATTTGTTATATTTTATGTTAATTTTAAAAAGGTAGTTTTTTTTAAATGAAATAGAGTGAAAACAATATATTTGTGGTGTTCCTAAATCTTGAAAATGCTTGTAGTTCCTACTGTGTATTCTACCGCGCTCTGACATAGTTTCGCGTGTGTTATAGAAATTTGAACGACGTGGATTTCTAATGAATTTCAAAAAGAAAATTACACTGAACGTAAATTTACATTTTTAAAAAATAAATTGTATTTAAATATCTAATAGTTCATATTCAGATTTTGAGATGTGTCTGCTCTGTGGAAACTTACACATACCCATATTGATATCAATGATAAGCACTTTATACAAGATCTTCGCTTCATATTATATATATACTGAATATTATATATATATTGAATTCATAAACCAATCAAATCTACATTTAAAAAAAGAAATAAAACTTTTTAAATAAATGCACCAATTGTGATTTACTTATAGATCTATACATATATATACTGTATTTAAATTGCCTGCTTAAAACTTTCAGTGACATCGTAATAAAGTACAACATAAGATTACCTTTCTCTCATTTATGTTCTACAATTTGTGAGCTATGAAATCCTTATTGATGTACAATTTAATACCCTGCGTGTTTCAAGAATCTTATGAAATGCGAATACCAGAGGTAACAAAAGTTTTTATCAGTGGGGGGAGGGGGGGGGCAGAGGTCACCTTATATTGTACATCAGTAGGGGGACCAGAAGTCACCTTATATGTACATAATTAAGGGGACCAGAGGTCACCTTATACTGTACATCAGTAGGGGGACAAGAGGTCACCTTATATTGTACACCAGTAGGGAGACCAGAGGTCACCTATCATTGTACGTCATTAGGGGTCCAGAGTTCACCTTATATTGTACATCAGTAGGCCTAGAGGGACCAGAGGTCAACCTTATATTGTACATCAGTAGGGGGACCAGGGGACATCTTATATTGTAGAACAGTAGGGGAACCAAAGGTCACCTTATATTGTACATCTGTAGGGGGACCAGAAGTCACCTTATATGGTACATCAGTAGGGGGACCACAGGTAACCTTATATTGAACATCATTAGAGGAACCAGAGGTCACCTTATACTGTTCATTATAAGAGGGGCCAGAGGTCTTCTTATGTGTACACCAGTATGGGAACCAGTAGTCACCTTCATGTGCATCAATAAGGGAACCAGTAGGGGGCAGTAGTAGAGGTCACGTTATGTATGCATCAATAGGGAGACCAGGGTAACCCTATATTGTACATCATTAAGGTACCAAAGGTCACCTTATATGTACATTATTAGGGGTACCAAAGGTCAACTTATTTTGTACATCATTAGGGGACCAAAGGTCACCTTGTTTTGTACTTAATAGGGAGACCAGTGGACCCCATTGTTGTACATTTTCAAGGACATCAAATAAAGAATATGGGAGAATGCGTATAGAATCACATATTAAGAAATCACATTTGATATGTAAATTGAGTGTTAAAATTTCTTTTCATTATTGAAATTTATGAAATTATTTTCTGAGAAAAAGTAAATCTCTTTTAAAATGTCATTTATAAATGGTAAATGGTATTAAATGGTATACGTGGGATTCGAACCCAACAATAAAATACCGAAGTATGATACTGCTTTGAGACTAACGCGCTAACCACTATGCTATATGGCTCATGATGATTAGGGACATTTAAATCATGTTTGTGATATGACCTTTGACTTAATGGACTTGAAGTATTTCTCGGAAAGGTGGGAATGTTTTGTCAAAAGAGTGTACTTTAAGGTATAGTGGGTCTTCGCTCCATTTTATTGTGAACCACAACATATTAATTTTATCGCAAACCTTCAGGATTATCTTTAAAAAAAATGAGTGATATTGAAATATTTTGTTAAATTTGAAAAAAATTATCGTTTTTTTGTTCTTTTAAGTATGTGTATCCTTTTTCATAGGCAAATATTTTCAGTCTTTGTGGGATTTTTATAAATTATAGAGATTTTGCATTAAAGGTATATTTTAATATTAAATGAAATATTAAATAATTTTTAGATATAATTGAGACTAAATTTTTCACTTCTAATCTGTTGCGTTTTAGGTATTCTGTTCGCCTTATCCCCCCATCTTCTTTATATGAATGCAGAGATAAGGCATCAACGATTCCAGACTCGTCGTACCTAAGGGCGGACCAGAGGGTACAGATAAAATGCATATTAACGGGATACCAGATGTTCTCTTATGAGAACACGACGAGAGATCCATGGGTCTTATAGGTCATCTGAACATCATGTTCTTTACAATGCTCGCAGTTTTGAAAAAAAGCACCTTTGCTCATCATAACTATTTACTTAGCATGCTAAGTATTGCTTAACTAGAGCGCCACCCCTAAATGGTACCCATGAGGCAGGGGCCTTAAAATTTATACTTCATTAAGGGGCCCCATTGCTAACAATAGCAATATGTAGTTCCATGTAGTTTAATTAATAGCCAGGAGCAGAGAAGATTTTTTAAAAGAATTAATGTATTTTAACTATACAATTTATAGAACCCCACTCTAACATCAGAACCCCTGACCCTTGGTTCGTGAATTTCAGAACTTTGGAGAAGACACCCTTCCTCATCATAACTCTGCCTATATTTAGTTTGTTTAATATCCCGGAGCACTGGAGAAGATAAAAGAATAAATGTATTTCACTACAATTTTTTTATTGCCATGACATTGTCCGAACACTAGAGCCTTTCACCCGCAGAAGGATATTTTACGTACGCTGAACTAGGACCTGGGGTCCCCCGCAAATAGTTCGTCATTTTGCGTAGTAATAAAACATTCTAGGAACTCTCCAGGCATTAACGGCACAAAAGTAAATTCATCGATATCAATACGGAGACCTCAGGTCACCTTATATATATGATAGACAATTTTCTTACTCCAAAATAATCATATTTATAACTTTATAAAGATCAACTTTCTAATATGTATTTATTAGCAGAAACGTGAAAATAATAAAGGGTGACCAGAGGTAACCTAATATTTTACATCAATAGGGGGACCAAAGATCACCTTACATTGTACATCAGTAGGGGGACCAGAGGCCACCTTATATTTAACATCATTAGGGAGACCAGTTGTCACCTTATATTGTACATCATCAGAGGGATCATAGGTCACTTCACATTTTAAATCAATAGGGGTCCAAAGGTAATCTTTTATTGCACATAATAGGGGGACCTGGGGATACCTTATATCGTACATCATTTGGGGGACCAGAGGTCACCCTATAATGTACATCAGTAGGGGGACTACAGGTAACCTAATATTGT
>NW_026939732.1:0-9391 GCF_032062105.1 Saccostrea cuccullata | reverse complement strand
AACCAATCCATAAATTTTAAAAGCTTATATATCATATATGGCATAAAATTGCAGTTTTTTGGCACCCACCCTCCACCCCCCTATTTTTCAATACCCATCAGATGGTTATTCCTTTTAAAAAGTTGTTTGTTTTACATTTAAAAGGTTTCCCAGTATTCGTTTTATTCTAGTTTCACTTTACGTGTGAACGAACTACATTTTGTAGCGGAGTAAACAGGCCCGATAGTCGTGAACTACGGGGGACCAGGCCTAGTTCGGGTAGTTTTATCCTTCTCCCTTTCACCCTGGGACAATGAATTTCACAATTTGGGTAGAGGAGTCAATGCTATTAATAATTATGCCAATTTGGGTAGAGGAGTCAATGCTGTTAATAATTATGCCAACAGTTTGACAGCTTAATGTGTGAAAAGAAGTTTTTTAAAAGATTGCATCAGTGTATTTTCCCCCAACCCGATGGTCCTAGGGGGGGGATTGCACAGAGAAGCTGAAAATGTTCGAATATTAACGCATAATACAGAAAAAAAAAGATAAAAAAGTCAGATGAGTTGATTCAGCTGACCAAAAAAAGGATCTTTTTGTCTCCATATTGATGAAAAATTCGGGTGTTTTTGGTTCCTTGTTGACTTACAATATAGGTAATTCTGGTTTTCTTGTTGATGTAAAATATAGCGTGTTTTTGGGGTGTCTTCATTGTTGTTCAAAATAGTGTGACAATTAGTTTTAATGATGTACAATATAAGGTGCCCTTTGTCCTCCTTTTGATGTACAAGATATGGTAACCTCAGGTCCCACTACTGATGTTCAATGAAAGGTCCCTCTGGTCCCCCTTATGATGTAAAAAAATATGGTGACCTCTGGCCCCTCTTATGATGAAATATAATGTGACCTCTGCCCCCCTTCCTAATAACAATATGGGGTTATTTGGTCCCCCTACTGATGAACAATAAAGGTGTTTTTTTTCCAATATATGGAACCTCGGCCCCCTTAATGATGTGAAAAAATTACCTATGGACCCCTTTTTAAAATTTAAAATGTATTTAAAATGAAAGTGAATTATGACTGTATTTGAGTAAGACAAGGAAAACTGTATTAATAAAATTCAATCAAATTTGGGGGGCCTGGGGTTCCGTACGTTATCGATGAATTTATTTTGTCCCTTTAATGCTTGAAGAGTTCCTAAAATGTTTTATTACTGCGGAAAATGACGAATTTTTGACGTACGTTATGTACTTCTAAAGGTTAAAATTACAAAACACGAAAAATGTTGTTACCCAGTCTCCAAACATAACAAATTATTCAAAAGAAAAGTATTCAAAAGACCTAACTGACGCCCAAAAGCACCCTGATTTAGTCAAGGTAGAAAATTCGTATACTTCCTTGAATTTAAAAGTGACGTCTCAATGTGTGTATATTTTCATTTTTCCAATGTTTCAAACTCAAAAATCTTTGTAAAGCGGTTAATTTTTTTTATTAAACTGTTGCCATAACTTTTGAAATGCCCCTCATAAAAAACGTCAGTCAGCTTTTACTCAATGATAAAATATATTTTTTGAACGGTAATTTATACCATAAACTACAAATTATGCTTTAAACTAGACTGTTGATATTTTTGTTTCATCAGCTTGCTTGTCAAAATTTTACCCCCTTTTTAAAAGTTTCTTTGTAATCATCCCTTGGTATCAAATTAACTGTTTATATATCTCCGTATGCAGGTGATAAAGGTATATTGCTGCATAAAAAGGGGAAGTTGACGATAAAATGGTTAAAAAGTCATCACGTTTATCATATAGCTTGGTTGTTAGATTAACATTAACGTCTTTTAGGGAAGTTATTTAAACGATGTTCTAATTGTGGTATCTTTTATCTAGCATCACCAGGATATATCTATCCATAGGAATGGAGATTACCTTTGTTTAATTACAATGCGTCTTCGATATATTTAAATTTTGAAACCAGGCAAGTGTTTTCTTCTTTTCACCATAAGATTTTGACAAATTCTCTTCATAAAAAATATATATATAATATAAAACATTCATAACGAAAAGTAGAAAATATATCTTGTCCCCTTTTCCCAATTTTTCGGGAAAAAGGGGGGGTTATTCTAAACTTGATATCTGCTGTTTATGAAAGAATAGTTTTAAATGAAACATAAGGAGATAAATGTAATGAACAGTATTCAAATAAAAACAAAACAAAACAAAATAAGGGGAATTTAAACAAAACATCCAAAAAATTAGAAGTTGGGTAGGTGCCTTGGAGGAGTGAGCATCCCATGCTACTAAGCCCCCCATATGCTCCTAGTCATGATCAGGAAATAACGCAAAAGTGTCTTCAATTGTGAAAGAAGATAACAACTAGAATGAAAAACATCATAAAATTGATCAATGAATATATTGTAATTGCTGACAAAGTCATTGTTTGACCATAAAACCGAAATGATGACTTTAATCTAACGGGGATTTTGAAATTCTTTTTCATCGACTTTTTTCAAAATTTTACCTCGCTTTAGAAATCGTAAATCATGCTATTGCGTTTCAAATAAACTAAATATATAACTCCTTATGCAATTAATCAATGAATAGTGCTGCATAAGTAAGGGAAGTTGACGATGTCAATGATATCCCCTTTTATTTTCCTATGTAACATTACCCCTGTTTTGGTTAATCTAGCTTGGGGAGTCAGAGCTGGAAAAATTTAATCTTAAGCATCGAGGATGTTTCTCACCATGGCTTTTATACTTGCCTTAAAATTGAATGCTTCTATTATAATATGACTAATCATGGCTTTGCTTTTCTTAGATTTTTTCCTCCTTATTCCTTTTTTTTTGATTATCACCTCTTGTGGTGCGTTAAACAGAGGTTAGGATTTTATTAAATCTGAATCTTCAAAACGTAATGAAGCTTTTACTTGATTTCCTATTTCAGTGATTGTAGGAAAAATATTTTTGAGCATTGTTTCAATTTTCCATTAAATTTAATTTTTCCGTTTTAAAAGGTTTTCTCTTTATTCTAAAATTGTTAAAACCCCCAAAAAAAAATGTTTGTTGGAAAATTGGTTAAAGGAAGGATATGGAGATAATTGGAATTTGGTTAAAATTATCTAGTGCTTTTGAAGCAGTTCAATGAAAAATTAACTAGAAGTAAAATTAATAATAATAGACTAAAGTTTTAAAATATTCGTTTCATAGTTTTTAAAAAACTTCCAATCTAAATAGAATTTGGGGGCATTTTTTTTATTTTTTATATAACTATTTTACAATTTAAAAAGAAAATTTTAAATATTCGATTTATGATTTAAAAACTGATATTCCCTAAAAAAGAAAAATGAGGGAAATTGGGAAAAATAATATTTATTTTTTAAAATATTAATGCACTTTTGGTAGCATTTTCTGATAGAACCTATATGGTAACATCTTTTAATGCAAAATGATAAACATTTTATCTTTTGAAAAAAAAGAAAGAAAATGATTGAAAATAGTAATATTTTATTTTTAATGTCAAGGAAAAAGATAATGATCTTAACCCGACCTTGCTTCTAAAATAAATCGATCAAATTTCCTCTCGGATCCATCACTTAGTAAAATTGTTTTTTAAATGGATGTTTTTTTTTTCTTTTTTTTTTTTAGAATTAATAAAAGAATCCCTTTTTTAAATCTAATTCACACTGTTTCAAATATTCATCGCAAAGGCGTGCAGAATGCCTAAAACTTCGGAGTTAAAAAAATCATATTCAGTTTGTAAATAAATATTTACAGAAAAATTTTTAAAAAGGGATTTTCCATTTAAGTATAGTAGCTTTTTTTTTTGCCCTTATTTTACAGAAAAACTTGAGGATACAGTATTTTTTTTTTTAATTGTTTTACTGCACTTTTAATTAAAATTTTGTACAATCATTTTAAATGACTTAGAGTACTAAATCAGAATTTTTAAAACCTACCGCACATGCAAATTCCGGAACATTTTCTTCTAAAAGTGCAATTTATCTTTACATATAAATGGGCGGAGACATTTAAATTAGGTACTATGTAAAGGGGCATGGTGGGGGTGCAGGAGAGATAAATCAAAAAAATAAAGTGAAACAATATACGATGGAAAAAAATCTTCAAAAAGTTGCATTTTATTTTGCATTTTCGTATTCTTCTTAATTGGGGGGGGTATTGAGGGATTTTTGGCGAATTTTAAAATCCCCTAAACAGTTATTTTATTTATTTCTATCACTTTTGAATAAAATCTCAAAATATTTTAAATTAACCACTATATTAATTATCTTTTAATGATAATGTAAATTTAAAAAATGCAAGCGATCGAATAATTCACGGCAATTAAACACAGAAATATACTCCCTTTCTTTGGAAAACGGGACGGGGTAAAATATTAAAAAAGAAAGATACCCGAACAAAAGTTTGATAAAGCATTAAAGCATAAAAAAAGATGAAACCCTCCCAAACTTGAAAAAAAATGATTAAATGGAGGGGAGATTATTGATCAATAATTCACGGCAATCCCAAAAAAATTTATCCCCCTTTTCTTCTGGAAAAGGGGAGCCGAAAAAAATTTAAACGAATAGATACCCAACAAAAGTTTGATAAAGCCTTAAAACATAAGAAAAAGATGAAACCCTCTAAAACTTGAAAAAAAATGATTAAATAGGAGGGGGAGTTTATTTCTACTTTTGTTTTTAAAAAATTTAACAATAACATTATAATTAATGTGTGTTTATTCCTAGCGTAACCGCGTAAAGGCGTAAGTGGTTTTTTTTTTGGGGGGGGGGGGGGTAAAGATTTAAATATTCTGAAAAGGAGGGTGGGTACCCCTCCCCTACTTCCCTATACAGTATATGTTTTTCTTAATTCCGCCAAATTCTGCAATGAATAGTCCGATTTTCGTATCATTAATTATTAATACAAACGTGTATAAATACATGAAATTACATTTTTTATCATTTTAAAAAACAGTTGTTGGAATGGATAAATAAATTATACCCTACAAGGTTTCCCATATAATATAGTAAATTCACAAACTGGTAAATGAAATTCAAACTCAATAATCATCTTTGTTGCATTAATACATTCGAAATTTTTGAGTTATATGCCCCCCAAAAAAGGCATCAAAAGTGAAGTAGCTTTAATATTGAAGTGGTCAGTATAGTGCATTTGTTTATACTGATTAAATCTGAAAAAAAAAAAGTTGTTATGTTTTTGGATTTTTTCTGTTTTTTTCTTTCTCGCAAAAACTTTTAAATATATTTATACACATCTACTTTTATTGATTCCTGTCAAAAAATTATTACCTGCATGAAAATTAAACTATGTTCCGTAAAAATCATCAACGTTTAACATAGGTGTTTTCATCGAAGTTTAGAACCTTGTTTTGAATTTTTTAAAAGAAGCTTTTACTGCACTTTTTAAATACGAGCCACAGGTGTCGCTTTCTACTGAACACACGCTTTAAGGTTTCACTTTGACGTGCATATTATCATTCAAGCAGGTCAACAAGGGTTAATCCTATATAAATGTACTCACCGATCGATTCAAAATCATGATACTGTAACAAAACCGAGGCTATCGTGTAATAAACTCGTGGGCCGCTATTGGTTTTCTGGTTACTTTTGAATCTATATTCCTTTGGTCAATTTTAGGAAAACAATGCCCAATTTTTAGTCATTTAATAGGTTGTCGTTATGACCAATTTTTGGGTTTAAAAAAACCAATTTTTGGGTACTTAAAGGTTACGAAATGACCTTTTTTTGGTCCACATAAAACAATTTTGTATCAGATTTGTTGGGAAAAAAACTGTTAAAAGTTTATAACATTTATTAAGACGATCAAATCCCCCTTTTATAAACACACAAAATGGTACACTGTAACTTGGTTGGTACAACGTTATTTGGTTAACAAAAAGGTGACAAACCGATGGTCAATACAGGACTTTCCCTTTAAAAAATTTCCCCCAAGGTTTGTATCGATTTCCCGTTTATATCCGAAGTATACGGAGCCTTCCTCAAATTGATTTAGGTCACTTTATCCATCCCGGGAAGGCTGTGTGCTCCAGTCGCCCCCCACACCACTAAGTTAAACTTAAAACCGCTGGTTTATATAGACAAAAGTTGTTATGATGACGTAAGAGACAATCAGATTCCAGACGTCACAATCAATGCAATCAATAAGTTAGCGGGTTTTGACCAACAAAATTCCTACTAAATTTTAAAATAACGTTGTACCCATATAAAACATACAAAATACACAACTTTGATAAATTATACATGTTAAATTAAAAAGTCAATAAAAAAATTTAAATTTATTTCTTTCGTTAACCGTTCATTGACAATTATTTACAAAGTTTATAAACATTGGGTTCAATTCCATATATTCCAAATTTAAACAAGAATTAACCCAAATTTCACAGGTACACTTTGTGAAACGTAACAATACCCCCTTCTTAAGTCGTTTGGGGTATTTTTAATATTATAAAAGTCCACCTGGAAGTCTTTGAGATATGCGTTACATGGATATAATGTCATCTGCTTCACCACGAAACAGCTTCATCTGGTCATAATGCACTATTTTTTTTCGGCTGTAGACCTTTTCACTTTGAAACCGAATCGGACACGGCACATAACACTTTGAAAGGTTCATTCCAAAGAACCTAAAGTTTAACATTTCCTTTGGTCCTTGCCTTTGATGCATCCACACATGTTGTCCTAGTTGTAATGAATCGGTTTCATTTGGGTTCCCAAACTTTCGTTTCTGGTTCTCGGTTGCTTTTATCCATCGGGTGTAATAATCTAACGGGTAAACGTCCTCGTTACCCTTTTTGGTCCGTTGTAAAGGACTAAGGATGTCGTTGGGCACTCGTTTCAGTGGTTTCCTAAGTAAACACTGACCCGGTTTTCCGGTACATCGGTCCCCTTGGTGGATTCTTCTTTTTTTACCAATGGAAAGTCTCGATATTTTTCTCGCTCGTTCGTCTCCTTCTCGTCACGAGGTTCACATGGTCGTCGGTCACTTTATCATGTTGTAAAGTTTCTTGCACGCAAATTTTAACACGGTTCTGTTCACTATTTAGGTCACATAGTAACTTATTCTTTCCCAATGTAAAAGCCTTTACCAAAGTTCAATTGACAGTTATGTGTTTTGGAAAAACAAGACCTAAAATCATATTATGTGATTTAACGTCAGCGACGACAACTTTATGTTCCGTAACTTCATCATTAATACCAATTTGAAGTTCAGTCTGGCCTACTGGTACAACTAAATCCCTTTTTCCATTTGTAATTATCGGTTTGGAAATAATGTAGGTCTCACAATCTTTTTATCTTGTAATTTTCCCCTTTGGTGGGTAAATTTTTATAACGCCCGTGTCAATAAAACAATTAATTTTTTTAACAAGTGCATCAATTGTTAATAAGTTGGTATGCGGTATTTGGGTTTTTTTTCCAAAAAACATGTGGCCTTTTCTGTTTTGTAGTTGACGTTTGGCCCCCAAAATCAACTCTCGCTTTTCCCCGGTTCTCGGGTTCCGGTCGCCACTTCTTTTATGTATTCCGGTTTTCTTTGGTTTCTGTATTTTTTTTATTTTTTAGGTGCCGTTGTCGTAACCTGCATTCTTTTTTGTTAACCGTTCATTACAATTATTTTCGGAGTTTTAAAAATCGGGTTCAAATTCCCTATATTAAAATTGTAAACAAGAATTAACCCAAATTTCACAGGTACACTTTTTGAAACGTAACAATACTTTTAAGTAAAAAAAAAAAGCACAAGTTTGTTCAACAATGATATTTTCCCCAATCGTATACATAAATATAACATTTTAATTTTGATCTCGACTTTGAACAAACAAGGGTTCGATGTTTACGAAAACTGGAAATGGGTACCTCTCATAAATTTCTTTTAATTTCATGAAAATAAAGAACCCCACCTTCAAAACACAGCTTCGCATATTGTCTATTGCATGCAATTTGTATTTGATATTTTTTAAACGTTGGGCAAATACTACAAGTAAGAGAACAATATAATTTCCTTTTTAAGGTTTTTAATGAAAGTTTAAAGTTTGACAGAATGGAAAACATATAATGCCTTATTGAGACTTTTTCTTTATAATTTTTGAAATTATAAACAATAAAACATTTTATGAAAATATTCTCGGCGAAATTGTTTTTTTTTTTAAAAAAAATAGTGTGGTTTATGGAGTTGATCCCATTAATAAAAATATGAATTTGTTTTTTATATTAGCAGCTAACAACAAGGCTAACAGCTCCCGATTAAGGGTGGCATTTTAATCTTCTTTGTGAAATCCCAGTGGCTACAGGATTTTCAATTATTTTCGGAGATGCGAATTTTTAATTAAAAAAATGTATTTTCAGGTATAGTGGGTATTTGCCCTTTTTTTGAAACTTTTGTTGTATAAAAATATGAACCAAGAGACTTTTTAAAAAATTTTTTTATTTGCGCGAACATATTTTTTTTTTTTGCGTTTCGTGTTTTATGTTATTTACAACAAATAATTTTTGTAGATATTATTTTAAATTGTAGAAATTTTACATAACGTTTACTTAATTTTAGATGAATTAACAACAAAAGTTTTGTTACAATTGTGTTCCCCTTTCTTGTTTGTCGTACTTAACGTTAGGCATTTTTGGCCTTGTTCACATGACTGTCTTCATATGTAAAGATGATATTGGGTATTTTTAGCATTTTTTAAAAAAAATACATCTCTTTGTTTATAAAAAACTACTAAGTCCTAATTATCACACGATAAATAAAAAGGATATACGCCATTTCCAAGAAACTTTCTTCTTGTTCATTGTTTATTCATGCTTAATAAAAAATTATGCTTAGTAAAAAGACTCTGTTGAAAAAAAAATACATAAAATACAATTTGTAAAATAAACCCCCTTTTGAAAAATTTAAAAATAAGTAAAGAGATGCACAAGTTTTGCTACAATATTAGCTGCTAATATTTACTAAACATGGATTACAATATTTTTTTTAAATTTTACTTTCAACCTTCAAAAAATGACACATGTCAGTGGAATATAGAAACCGTCTTCAGGAACACTTTATGTTGTGTGGCTCAAGTCACTTTTGCTTTAATGCTATTTTGTTTTTCCTTGGACACCAAAAACTAGAAATATCACTATAACTGTCCGCCATGTTCCTGTAAAAAGAAATGCTGGTTAGATCAAATGTTCCTGGATTTTTTTTCTCATCAAGAGCCAATTGCATATCTCCTGCCATTATTAAGAAGTCTTTTTTTTTATGAAAAAAGTTCAACCTTTCTCATGATTAAATTTGTCCAAAAAATACAGTCGAGGAAACAAAACGGGAAAAGTGAAGGGGTTCGTTCTATTGAGAAATTCTCATCCTCCAGTGACCAGTCAAAGCTTCCGGGGC